>NC_058369.1:56551433-56668933 GCF_018350175.1 Felis catus
GTGCTGTGGCAGGCACATCCCCTGTAACCCTTCTTGTGTCTGTCCCCAGTGGGGGTCTGCTTTTCCCATTTTCCTGGGTAGGAACTGAGGCACAGAGACGGGCAGTCGCTTGCCCAAGGTCACACAGCCGGTAAGTGGTTGGTGGAGACCTGAACTGAGGAACTGAGGCCTGAGAACAGAGTCTGTGTCTGCTGTGTCCCCAGCCTGCCCCAGCCCAGTCTGCCCTGGGAACAGCCCTCATCAGACCAGACAGACTGTGTCTCTCTGGGCGGGGTGAATCCGGACCCCAGCCCTCCCACAAGGGCCC
Organism: Felis catus; assembly: GCF_018350175.1. Lineage (NCBI taxonomy): Eukaryota > Metazoa > Chordata > Mammalia > Carnivora > Felidae > Felis > Felis catus. Next base: position 56,551,741 of record NC_058369.1, read on the forward strand.
CACTGGCAGCCCAGCTCACTGGCCAGATCAGCCCCAGCCAGCCCAGAGAAGAATCACCTTCCAAATCCCCTCTACGGTAAGGACAAGCGGGTGACAGACAGGAAAACTCAGGCCCAGAGCCACCTGGAGACATGGGGAGAGGAGACCGCAGGGCCCGGGCTCCCCAGGGTCAGCCTCCCGCCTGGGCTCCGGGTCTGGGGCCCGACCAGAAAGAACTAGGACAGCCGCTCCCCCCTTCTGGGGCCCAGCGGAGCCTCACTCTAGGCCCAGACTCTCCACAACGACCTTCAGCCCAGGAACGAGTTTCGTAGGGAGACTCCAGACGTGGGCCTCAGGGCTTCATGTCCAGCCTCAGTCCCCATCGGTAACACAGGGTCTGGCTCCCAGGCTTCCAGGGTACCGAAGTGGTGGCGCTTTTGTGCACCACGGACGCTTGGTTCAGCAGGACCCACTCAGGCTGCGGCCAGCGCCCAGCCAGTTACACATTGTGCCCAAAGGGTCGCCTTCACAGCATCCTGATTTTGTGACCTCTGAGGATGCTGGTCATCTTTGTGCAACACCTGTCTGGCGCACCCCCTCTTCCTGGCGCGCTGCCTACATCCACCCGTCTGGTACCCACGTAGGCCTGTGCGAGGGGCTGGGATGAACCTTTGGAGGGAAAACCAGACTGGAAGGAGCTAGAAGGCGCCCAGCGCCGAGGCAGGGCAGGGAGCTGGATTCAAACGTACATGTGACTCCGAACCTATGTGCTGGCCCCTGCAGAAAACGGTATTTTCCCTTATTATATTTAAGCACGTTGTAGAAATTGTGAAAAACAAAACGAAAAGGGAAATAAAGTTGGCCCGTACTTCCAACACTCAGACGTGGCAACTGTTAATGGTGGCATGTTGGCATGTGTCCTTCCAGTCATTTTTCTTTTTCTTTAAAAAAATTTTTTTAACGTTTACTTTTGAGAGACACAGACAGAGCGTGAACAGTAGAGGGGCAGAGAGAGGGAGACAGAATCCGAGGCGAGCTCCAGGCTCCCAGCTGTCAGCGCAGAGCCTGATGTGGGGCTTGAACCCACAAACTGTGAGGGATCATGACCTGAGCCGAAGTCAGATGCTTAATGGACTGAGCCACCCAGGTGCCCCTGGGCATTTTTCTAGCTGTGTGTTACGCTCACATTACAGGGTTCATACTCCATATATACTTTGAGAACCTACTTTTTTTTTTTAATTTCTTTTTTTAGCATTTATTTATTTTTTGAGAGACAGAGAGAGACAGAACATGAGCAGGAGACGGGCAGAGAAACAGGGAGACACAGAATCCGAAGCAGGCTCCAGGCTCTGAGCGGTCAGCACAGAGCCCCACACGGGGCTGGAACTCACGAACCGCGAGATCATGACCTGAGCCGAAGTCAGCGCTTAACTGACTGAGCCCCCCAGGTGCCCCGAGAACCTACTTTTTGCTTAACTAACAGATGTTAACATCATTGCTTGTAAACATGTCCTTTAAAGGCTGCCTGCTAGCACGTGCAAAGCCATGCATTTTTAGGCAGCTCCCAATGTTGGACATTTACCTTAATATTTGTTTGGAGTTTTGGTTTGCTCATTGTTCTTATAAATAATGCTGCGATGAACATCTTTGAACATGAAGCTTGGTGCTCATTTGGGATTCCTTTTTGCTAAGAAATGCCGTTCTTATGTTATCTCAGGTCCTTGGGGAGGCAGGAGCAGGTCCTAACTCACTGTGGCAGGACAGGGCAGATGGCAGATCCCCAGGAAGGACCTGCAGGGGAGGGGCTGCGGAACGTAGCTTGCAGCTGTGGGCAGGGAGCTCGCCAGGCCTCTTCCCACTGCTCCAGCGGCTCCTTCTCCCTCTCCTTTGCTGGCCTTTGCTTCTGCCCATAAACATCCACATGCCCAGGGCTCTGCCCGGCCTTCCCTCTTCAACCCACTCTCTCCCCACCTCTCCCTCCTGGAGCCGGGCCTCCAGCCAGATTCTTATAGCCTCCTGGCTGCTTCTCCTGAGCATGCCCGAGGCTCCGTACCCCAGCACATCCAAAAGGGGCCGGGTCGTCTCTCCTTACACCCTGTACCTCTTCTTGGGTCCCCAGGTAGGTAAATGGCACTACCATCCATCCAGTGCCCAAGCTAGGAACCTGGGTGTTGACTTTGACCCTGCGTCGCCGTCATACCTCACCCACATACGTCTCCCCGACACGTTTCTTCTCTCCCATCCCACCCCTTGCTGTATACAGGGCAGAGAGAAGTACCGACTGTCCACCACAGGCCTCCAGACCTGCCGTTCCCTTTCTCCAGAGGCACTGTCCCCCTGCCTCTAACCTCTCCCCCTTGAACCCATACCCCGCGAAGGGATTTATTTAGTTTCACGTCCCTCCTCAGCATCCTTCCGAGGAAGCCCAAGCCCTTCAGTAAGTTGACTTTCGCTGTTGTGCTTCTCACCTCCACGCCTTTACACGTGCTGTTCCATATGGATGTAATGCCTCTCCATGCACTGTCTGCCTGACAAGCTTCTAGTCATCCTTTTAGACTCAGCTTCAACATCCTGGAAATGGAAACTTCCGTTTTTCCTTCCTATATCCCTTTTCTCAAAGAACTTGCCCCTCCTTCCCTCATATCATAGAGTTTTCTGTGTACCTTTCTATTGAAACAATCACTCAATATTAAAATATTCATTCAGAATTATAACTATTAGAAGGTACATGCATTAGGACTTTTGGTTGCAAGTGACAGAGTGCCCACTTCAAACTGGCCTAAATGAAATGAGATTCTCACGTATCCCCAAAGCTTCAGGCATGGCTAGATCCAGAAGTTCCAGTCCTGACCCTGGACCTGTCCCTCTTCTGCTCTGAGTCTAGCTTCCCCCTGCATTGGCTTCCTCCTCACGGGGCCCGATGGAAAGTGCTGGCTCATACCTTTCAGATTTAAGTTTGAATTCAAGTTCAGAGCTTCTCTCGCGCAACAGTGTCAGTGAAGTCTGGGCCTGCCTCTCCTGGGCCCAGCTTGAGTGCCATGCCTGTTCTTGGGAGCAGAGTCAGGCCCACCTGAGCCCCAGACACTGAGAGGGATGCAGGGGTGATTGCCAGGAGGGGAGGCAGCTGGGCAGGGAGAGGTGTTGGCTGTCAAGGCCTCAAGACGTGGAACACGTCCCTTCCTCCGGGCAGGACACATGGCTTTTTATCTCACCTTGTACCCCCACTGCCTAGACTGGGCCAGGCCCAAAGCAAGAAGTAGTTGGCATTCTATGGATGAAGATACAAGCGAATAGAGAATTAATGCTGCTCTGTGGTCAGGAAATGCTCATGGCCCTGTGAGCTGGGGGCTGGGCACACTTGCTGGTCCCCAGCCACACACACAGCCCAGCATGACTTCGCAGATTCCCATGAAGACCCAGGAGGAGACCACCCAGCAGACCAGCCTGTGGCAATGACATAAGGCGGCCATAGAGGACTGCTGTCCCCTTCATATGGGCCTGAGGCCTTTCCGCTCTGTTTCCGAGGAGCGGTGCCAGTCACCAAAAATAGACACAGATAGACACACACACACACACACACACAGGCGGATACACACACACACAGGCACACAGAACCCCGCAGCTGAGGGAAGCAAGACGGATTCCTGGAGAGGAAAGTGACCCGCCACCCCCACAGTGACCACGGATAGCCCTGTGACCTTCCCCAACACTGCCACACGTATCCCTGGTCTTTTCTGACCCAGCTTACGAGCAGGGCCATCCCCGCTGCCCGCCCCGACGTCTGCCCTGTGCCCACCCTGCCTGGTGTCCCCAGCATCAGCATGGGGTTTTCCAGCCAGGGACACTCAGACCCCTGAGGCCAAGGGAGGGCTTCAGGCGAGCAATTTTTCTTTCATAACCCCATTTATCTGAATATTTATTTGTGGTGTAACTAGCCTATCAAGCACACGATTTACCACAGTGACAGGAAGTTTCGCTTTTAAATAAAAACTATTTTTAGATTTAAGAAAACTATTAGTCAAATTCGTCAGGAGGGTGAGAAACGGGAGGTGCTGTGAGGTTGGTTTGGGGTACACCATAGGCTCTCATTTCAGCTGGGGTGGTGGGGAGGTGTTACCCCCATCTTCTAGCTCCAGTTCCCTGCGAATTTCAGTTCTGTGAACTTTCCAGCAGCCCGGCCAGCTCGAGAACAATAACCAGCCTGGCTGACACTTCTGGGGCAAGGAGGCAGTACCAGGCGCTGGTCTAAGGGCTTTGCCCGCGGTAACTCGTTTAGACCTTGCCTGGAGGCAGAAGGAGATACCCTGTGAGCCTCAGTGCATACATGCGGAGGCTGACGTTGGGTCACCCGCCCAGAGTCACATGGCTGGTGGCAGAGGTGGCTCCCGGCCTGGACTACCAGGCTACGTTGCCTGCTGAGCAGGTGCAGGTTCTGGGGTGGGGGAGAGTGGAGAGGCGGTATGTTAGGAGAGGGAGGGAGCCTACATCCCAAGGCACACTCAGACCCATCAGCTCTGGCTTAGTGTCTGTGGCTGGTTCATCCTACACGGGCCTCAGGACGCCTGCACTTGACCAGTGGTGCCTCTCGTTCACAGCCACGCCCGCCCTCCATCACGCTGAGGGGCTCTCCAAGGCTCACAAGGGGAGGCTCAGAAAGGCAGGGGCTGTTCCCAGCACCCTCTGCTCCTGCTAGTTCTCGCCCTCCAAGTGAGCGGGACACAGAGGCTCAGCCCCTGCAGAAGCGGACACACAGAGCAGCACCCCTCTCCCGCACCCCCTTTCCTGCACCAGCACGGCCCAGATGTAGCAGGAGCTTCTGCAGGCAGCGTCCTCCTGGCCACAGCCCCCTCGCTTCTCACGGGCCTCAGCCAGCTCCGGAGACCAGGGCCGTCCTTGGCAAGCCTGGCACAGCAGTGGGAGGGCAGAGACTGATGCCAGCCCTGTGGGCTTCCAAATCTCCATCGGTCGGGGCTCCAAATGGCCCTGAGAAGCAGCAGCCATTGCATTCCAGCGGCATGTCAGGGACCCCCTCCTACAGCCGTCCAGGGACCAGGGTCTTGTCTTCTCCCCAAGTACAGGGGACAAGGCACCTTGGTATTTTGGTGCAGTGCAGAGAGGGTGTCTGCCAAGCTTCCAGGAGTCCACACGCGTTTCCAGAGATATTTGCAGTAGCTGCCTCCTCCCTTCCTCCGCTGCCTGCACGTGAGGAGCAGGGGTGGGGCGGGGGGGGGAGGGTGGGGGGAGGCGGTCTTAGAACCAAATGAGGCCTGTGCACGAGCCTGCCAGGCCCCTCTCAGCAACAAGAGCCCAGCCCACGGCTGTGATCAGAAAAGCCTAGGATTTGGCCACTCAGCAAAGAAGAGTCTGGTTTAGAGATTCCATCAGTCGGTGCCCGAGTGGAATGTTGACTGGGGAAAGAGGATCGCAGAAAGCGACGTGCAGTGTGATTCTGTTTGTGGGAAGTTTAAAAACATGTGCAAGCATCCCTGCCCTTTGTGGGCACCTGTCTGAGTAGGAACGCTGTATAGGAATGATTCACTCTGCAGTGAACTCACTGTGTAAATGTGAGGAGGGAAGGGCTGGGGAGGAGGCGGAAGAGAGGCAGCGACGCGGCTTCCATCAGCTTCGTGATGGTCTGATTCTTGAAGGAGGCCCTGCGGACAACAGAGTTTACTGTGTGTGGGGGGGAGGGGCAGAGAGAGAGGGAGACACAGAATCCAAAGCAGGCTCCAGGCTCTGAGCCGTCAGCACAGAGCCCGAAGGGGGCTCGAACTCATGAACCGTGAGATCATGACCTGAGCTGAAGTCAGACGCTTAACCGACTGAGCCACCCAGGTGCCCCACTGTATCTCTCTTTATGACTTTTGGTGTATTTAAAGTTTTAAAACTTTCATAACTTAATATGATGCCATTTTTTAAGGTCCGTCCATGTAATTCTTCATATTTTCTATAGGCATATAAATGTAGCTAGCTAGAGACTTCGCTAAAGTTCTGGAAGCATGTGCTCCAAACAGAGGACAGCAGTTACCTCTATGGAGGTGGGCAAAGGGAGTGAGATGTAGGGGTGCGGTCAAGGGGACTTCACTGTGTTGAAAGAGAAGAGATTTTCAGATTATTTGTGCAATTAAGGTTTTGTTTCTTTCCAATGTGAAGCTTACGCTAAACGGGAAAAAAAAATCCAGGATTTGAAGGATTTGTGATTCTGAGCTTTGAGGAGTCAGAATGTTGACAGTTCTGTGTTCCCACGGCTAGAACGATTGGTGGCTTGAGGACAGGACTGGAGCTCCATACTGCCCCCGTGGAAGAGGTTCAATCCCTGGGACTCCCGGGCTGCCAGCCTGAAAGGTGCTGTGGCCTGGGGATCTGCGGACTGTGTGTTCCAGCCCTTTCTGTCCTGCCTCTTTCCAAATGCCGTTGTGCCTCCTTTCGTGCTGGGGACAGATGGGGGCACATGGGCAGCAAGGTGCGGGAGCCAGACATTCCCTGCGTGAATCTGCCTGTCAGCCTGCAGGTTGGAATTTTCCAGTCCAGGAGGGGAGTCCTGGGTGTGGAAGATTTCCCCACCTGCTCTTTGTCAGCCACTTTCTCATTCTAGTCTGGGTTGCTTGCAGGGGGCCACAGACAGGTACAAGGTGTGGGTGTGTGTTGGGGGGGGGGGGGGTTGTGTGTGCAGGCATTTCCAGAGGGGCCTTGAGAGTGAGTGGCGGCTGCAGCTGTCCCAACGCCAATTCCCTGCCGGGCCTTGGATCCACGAGTTTTGGGGACTCTCTGGTGCCCGACCCTGTGGTGGACGCCCACCATCAGAAATCAAAAACAGCCTGGGTGTCCTGTAAACACAGCCCAGGTGCCTATGCTCTTGGCATTTGCTTCCGAATGCCGTGTCTCTGCCATGTGCCCTATTTTGAAATAACAGCGTAACATACAAGAAACAGACATGCAAGTTTGTTTACAAGGAGAAAGTGCCAAAAAGCAGTTAATATGCAGAGGGGCGTCCTGGCCCCCGGGGAGGCTCCCTGGGGCACTGGGGCAGGAGAGGAAACCCAGGAAAGGGATGCTGGTGCCAGCGCTGCAATCAGGGCCTGCCTGGGCTCTGAGCCTCAGTTTCCTGTTCTGGAAGATGGGGGTGGTAAAATAATCCCCGTGTGGAGGAGGCCGTGCGGGGAGTTGCTAGGGCCCAGGCTTGGGAGTCACAGAGAGGTGGCTTCGAGTCTGCTCTGCTGCTGTGTAGAGGTGAGACCTCTCTGCGTAGGAGTGGAAATCAACCTACTTTGTACAGTGCCTCTACGAATTCACTGAACATCAGATCAGATCTGAAGCAAAATGATCCTCCTGAAGCCCTCGTGGTTGTAGCTGCTGCTATGTTTGCATTGTTAGTAAAGTCTTGTCCGAAAATAAAAAACAAAAGAACTTGTCCAACTCCAGGAGAGACAGGGGAGGGGGGAGGGGGAGGGGGGGATCTGTAACATGTTAAGCCCACAGAAATACCAATTATGTCCATGAGTGCATTATTCTCAGGGAAGGAAGCCCCCTGTGTAGGAAGCTTGGTCATTCAAAGATTTGTTATAGGAGGGTGAATCAGGAAGCATCGTGCTGTTCTGATGCCATTTACCAGTCACTCAGATGCTCCGCTCTTCCCTGGCCCCATAAGGGACATGGAGCCAGAGGAACTGGGTCCCAGTCCCACTTCTGCCACCCACTGCTGTGCAACTTCAGGCACATCACTCACCCTCTCTGAGCTCCATTTTGTCCACTGTCCAAAGGAAGGAACAAAACTTAAGGATGCGGGATCCCTCCTTCCCCTAACTTCAGTGAGTCTGAGAATCCAGAGAGAATAGGAAAAAGGGAATGGCCCTCACAGCTGCCCGGGGTGGGTGGGCTTTTCACAGCCATTGTCTCATGTGATCTTCCCAAAGAGGAAGATTTGCAGGTGCTTAAGAGCCGGGACTCCAGAGCCAGACTCCCCTGGCATACCACTCACCAACTGTGTGGCTCTGGGCCAGCTGCTAAACCTCTGGCTTTAGTTTTCTCCCCGGAGAATACGACGATAATCTTATACCTCATTGACGTCGTAAAGATTATAATGGAAATAAGAATTATAGGTGTGTACGTATACGAGATAGATTTTGGATTCCTGATTTACAGACGAGCAAACAGACTCTGCTCAGTGAAGCATCAGACAAGAAGAGAGAGATCTGTGCATGAAAGAGAAAATCTGGAGGGGAGAGGGTGGATGTAGGCCTTCTCACCCTCACATCCCTGTGGCTCACCACTTGCAGCCACTCTGGCCTCCTCAGTGTTGCTCAAACACACTCCGCTCCTTCCTGCCTCAGGGCCTTGACACTAGCTTTTCCCTCTGCCTGGAATGCTCCTTCCCGGGATCTTCCATTATTCAACCCACACGTGCCCTCTTAGAGAGGCCTTCCCTGAGCACCCTGTCTGATGTAGATGGCTTCCTCCTTCCTTCCTGCTGTCCCCCTCCCTTCTACCTCTTCGGCTTTACTTTTTGTCCTCCTCCTTACCATGTAAAATTATATATGTGACTGCATGTTGATTTCCTGTTTCCCTCTTAAGAGGTGAACACCATGAGAGCATCGCCTTATTCATCACTGAGCTGCCAGTCCAGAAACAGTAAATGAGTGAGTGAGTGGTGAAGGAACGAATGGGCTCCACAGCTACAGCAGAAATTCTCCCTAGCTCCAGGACATGGCCAGCACACATCATAACAGCTATGCATCTGTGCAGCTACTGTGTGTGACAAGCCCTCCTGGACCCCTGTGATGTAGCCATTATGATCCCATTTCACGATAGCATCAATCGAGGCTCCCAGAAGGGAAGCGGCTTGTCCACAGCCTCGAGGCCCTTAGGGGTCAAAGCCAGCCTTGGAACCGGTGGGCCTGACTCCAGGGCGCCAGCCTGTTGCGCTCCATGGTTTGCACGACTCCGTGCCAAAGGCAGAAAAGCCACCCTGGAAAGCAGCGTCATCGCAGGCTCTGGACAGCGTCGTGCATTTTAGCAACGAGATTTCCAGGTTTCCAGAGCCAGCCAGGAAGGGGCCCCGGCAAGCTGCGGCACCCTCGCGCTGCGCGGGCGCTCTTCGTCGGGCGGGTGGCTTTGCTGCGAGGGCGCCGCCGGGTGGCCGCGCCTGATGCTGCAGTTGTCATGGCGACGAGCGCCTCGGCGATTGGTCCAGCGCGGCCGCACTACGTTGCTCCTTGGCGCCGAGAAGCGGTGGGGGGGGGGCGGGGGGAGGCTCGCGAGCGCCCGCCCCTCCTCCGGATGCTGCGAGAGCAAAGCGGGCGCAGATTCCCCCCAGCACCCCCCTCCTCCCCGCGCTCAGCCACCCCGGATGTGCGGGAGGGAAAAAACCCCGAGGTGGTCCCAGGTACCAGCGAGGCCGACGCCCCCGCCCAACCTGGCGACCATGGTGACTGGACGACTTGGCAGGCTCTTGGGCATGGTGTGAGCCCTGCTGTGCTCGGGGCCCCTCGGAGCCTGCTGCTGTCACCCCCCACCCCCTGCTCCCGCCCCAGCGGAGGAGCCCGCCGCCCCCGGGGAATGTGACTCGCCCCTCTATTTAATTTCATTCCCTTCCACTTCTCGGCTGAGCATCCTGCTCCTCCTCTAACCACGCGGAACCTTCCCAGCTGGAGAGAGAGAGGGAAGGGGAAAATTGCCCCCAGACAGGATGGCTTGCAGAAGACGCTACTTGTGAGTATATGTGGCAGGTTTATACCTGAAACTCGGGCCGGAGGCCAGAAGGGCCCCAGCTGAGCTTGGAGCCGGAGTGGGGGCTTGGGGGGGGGGGGGTTGCTGTGCAGGTGTCTTGCAGAGGGAGCTGACCTCCGGGCAGAGGTTGTCAGCGTTTGTGCCCTGCAGTGGAGGTATTTGTTGGTGGTGACGATGAGGAAAAGGCTGTTAGTCAGCAGGTCTCCATTGGGCTGTGAAATTCCCTATCGCTGAGGGCAAGTAATCCCCCCAAATCCATATCCAGGGTTTTCAAAGCCACCACTGCCATTTCGGCTTTTGGTATAGCCCTCAGCATGACTATTTGGAAGAAGCCTCTCCTGCCCAGCTCATCCGTGACCGGCAGTTCTGCCGTGCCTGATGGAAGGCTGGCAGGCAGGTCGGGGTGGGGACAGGATGCCGTGTCCTCCACGGACAGGTGAAGGTCCGGCCTGCCATCGAGAGCAGGGGCGTTGGTGTCCTTCTGGGCCACGCAGGTGTTCTGTGGGCTAGCGGCAGACCACTTGTCTGCTGGGCCTACAGCCAGTGGCAGAAGCTGTTAAACTCTGCACGGGGTGGTGACATCACGGGTCCGGGTATTTATGGAAACCAAAGTCCGTGCCTCATTAAGCTAGGCTTCCCGGGGGGGGGGGGGGGCGGGCATCGGATTAGAACGCCAGCTTGCCTCACGGCTCTCGGGGCTCTGCACTGTGCTGTTCTGGGGCCAGGAACCTTCGGTCTCTGGCCTTGCAGGATCCTTCCTCTAGGGCTCGGAGCTGTAGGGTGGGACACAGCTCCACATCTCCACCTGCCCTAGGCAATTTGCCCCACACCTCAGCTTTCCGGGGCTGTTCAGTGACCTCAGACCTTGTAAGGTTAGAGAACAGAGTTGGAGCCTCTTGGGCTGGGCTCCATCCCCAGGACTAGAAAGGAGAAGCCTGGAGCCTCATTTAGGGGGACATCTTGGGGGCCACTCCAAGGCCTCACGACCCTATACCGAGGTCCACCGTGACGAGGACCTGTGGAGTTCCCAGTTAAGCAGCACCCCCACCCCTCCGTGGAGGGACAGCTCTCTCGCTAATGGAGCGTGAAGGAAAATAAACATACTTCTTGCCATGCGCCAGCAGGCCCCGACAGGAGCCCTGGGTGGTGGTGAAGGTGGCCTGTGTCTACGGTTTGCTGTGATGTTCATCTGCTTTTTTAGTGGAAAAGCCCACAGGTTGCGGTGCTGATGTGAGCAGGACACCCCAGTGTTCTCTCTCACTCGCTGTGACAAGGCCCTAGCTGTATTTTTGGCAACAAATAGGAAATCCTTCCCCACTGTTGCTGCATCCGCCACCGTTGCTGGGAAGAGGGCCCTCCCCGGGCAGCTGTCTTCTTCCTGCCACACCTTTGCCCGGGCCCAGGAGCTGCCCAAGCCTATCTGCTCACGGTCTTGCCAGGGACACAGTTGCCATCCAGTACTTGCCCCAATACCAGTACAGACTGGCTCGGTCCGCCAGGAGCCCTGGAACCTGCACTTTAAGCTCCTGGCAGTTTCGTGTCCTAGACGAAGCCCACCCTGCCCTGCCCGGCTTGCCTGGGAGAGGGGCTGAGCCGGTGCCGAGGGAGGGCCTGTTGGGGGGCTCTGTGCCCCCTGCCTCTCATTTGTGTGGGTCCTTTTATGCTCCTCCGGCTCTCAGGCTCCTACAGCCTGGTACCGTGACATCCAGCACCCAGGTGCTGCCACAAACCTGTGGCTACCAGAGGTGGCAAAGAGGCTGGGGAGGGGGCGACTGGAGATGAGCCATTGCCCCATTGTTTTTAGGGAAAGACTTGGGACCCAGAGCAGGCCTGCTTGACAGGGCTGCACAGCAGACACAGAGCCCTGTGTGTTTGCTCCCCGCTTCACACCGTGGCCCAGAACCAGGGCTCTCCTAGCACCTGCTGCTCGACCTTTGTTCCCAGTGCTTTTGATGCGGTAGGGGGGACGGGGGACGGGGAGCGGCGTGTCTCTAGCTGTTTAACTCTCAGGGCAGCTGGAAACCCAAGCATGGTAGCGTCTGGCCGACATACCGTTGTACCATTTAGCTTCAGGGCCCTTTCCGCCCAGTTGCCCTGTTGGTTCTCACCAACTGTTCTAGAATGGGGGTGTTGTTGATCTCATCTTACAGAAGAGGAAACTGAGGCTCGGGGAGGGTAGGAGCGTGGCCAAGGTCACGTGGCTGTTTCCTGCTGTATCTTTGACAGTGGGGTCCCTCCCCTGGTATGTCACGTGCCAGACTCGACCGACTCACTCCGGGGTCCCCGTGCGTGGCAGGAGCAGGGTGTCCCGTGGCTTAGAGGAGCTCGTCCAGGTGGCCATCCTCTGGGTCCCCTGGAGCAGGCCCTAAGAGAGTGTTATGACATTTGGGCTCTGTCCGAGGGTGGGTACCCGCCGGGGGGGGGTGCTCAGTCACTTACAGCGGTGGCAGACAGAACAAGATAAAGGACGGCAATACGACACGAGCGGGAGATTTATTAATGCAATGGGGGGAAATCGCGAGGCCTCCAGAATCAGCTCCTTAATCAAATTTGTTAACAACTGAGATCATTACCATACTGACGGCTTAATTAATGGTGTCTTAATTAAGGTGAGCCCCTTTCAGACTGTAACTACACTTAACAGGGTAACCACCGTCTTACGGGCATGTCACATCCTGCTGCTTGAACACGGAAAGCTGGGGCTACAGGGAGTTCGCACTGAGTGTGAAATTCACAGCTTCTGGGGGGTTGGGGGCTGAAGTGGGGCGCCTCCTGCTCATTCGTTCATTCACCCTGGCTGGAACTTCCGTGACCCCTCACCTGACATTCCTCTATTCCTTCTCTGCCCAGTGCTGTCTCCATCTGCCCGCTGCCGTTGGTTAATTGGTTCACCTGCTAGAACGTACCAGGGCAGAGAGGTTGACAGTGTGTTAGCTGCTGCTACCCTAGCATCTAGAAAAGCACAGGCATATAGTAACTGCTCAGTAAATCTCTGTTGAATGAATGAATTATGGATCTGCAGCGGGCACTGCCCTAAGCAGTGGGGCACATTGCTGAGTAATAGATAGTTTCTGCCTTCTGGAAGCCTGAAGGCCGGTGGGTGAGACAGACATGAACAGACACTCTCAATACACAGTGCCAAGGGCCGGGACAGGAAGATGACCCGGCGATGGGGAGGGTCACTGCGTCCTACAGCAGGCATGTAGTGTGAATGGGAATTTTCCAGGTGGTCAAGGAGGGAAGAGCACTCCAGGTACACACATGTCAGGCCACGATGGCAAGAATTTTGCAGGCAAAGCTCATTTGACCTTCACAGTGACCCTGGGAGGTGGGGCTGTTATTATCCCTGTTGTGCTGACAATGCCACTGAGTTATCAAATAACTTGTCCCAGGTGGCACCCGGTGAGGGGGTAGCACAGGGCTTGAGGCTGCACAGCCAGCCCCTAAAGCCCAGCTCCGGTGCTGTGCGTCTACTAAAGGCTTTTACTGAAAGCAGCTACGTCTGGTCCGAGCCCCAAGCATGAGGGAAAAGACAGAGACGACACTGAAAATGTGGGCAGGACCCAAGGCAGAAGTCACCTGGAGTGCCAGGAGTAGACTGTCTCTGCAGGTAGTGGCCGGGAGGGAGCCATGGAGGGTCCTGATCAGGGGTGGTGGCCATGGTTACATGGCTGGACTGTGGGGGAAGTTGGAGGGGAGGCCAGACAGGGCTCTCATTTGTCCTTTTCCCATGCCCGTAGTAGGGCACGTGTGTCCCCAGAGACTAGTGACATCCTAGGGCCTCAGACCTCCACACCCCATTTGGACAGCCGGGAAAACTGCCGGTGAGGCAGAGGCTGGCTAAGCAGGGGTGAAGCTTGCTCCCTGCAGGTCTGCTAATGGCAGGGGCTGGGAGCCAGGATGCTCCTGAGAATGCCCCTGGATCATGGTCTAACCCCGGTTCTGTTGTGGTCAACAGGGGCCCAGGAGGCATTGTTGTTGGGTGCCGACTGAGCACCCACCGGGCTTATCTGGGGCCGCCACTTTCCCTTGCGTGTCTCACCCCACCTGCGCTCTGGCTCCTGTTGTCTCTGTCTCACCTCACCCCTGCCCCTAGGTCTCTGAGGCCCTCCCAGGGTCTTCTAGAACAAGAGAAGGACATTCCACTCCAGCTCTGGCCCTGCCTGGCTCTGTGATCCTGGGCAGGCCTCTCGCCCTCTCTGGGCCTGTGTTGTCACCCGGAAGCAGAGCGGCAGGGTCAGCTCTTGCCGGGTACCGGACCGCACGGGTGGCTGGGAGGAGAGGGACCGGTGGCTCCAAGAAGGGGGAGCTGCATTCAGACATCCTGAATCTTTCGCACACACCCGAGTCTGCCTGTCATACGTGGTCACCGTGAGGTCATCGTCCACGCGCCACTTCATTCATCCAACCCGGTCTGTGTGCCAGCCCTGGTGGGGTGCTCGCAGCAAACAGCTGCAGTCCGGAGGGGTGGTGAACAAGGCCACAGGGGCCCAAGCCCTGGAGAGACGGAGGGAAAAAAAGAGGGCGGGCACCGCGGAGCAGTGGGGTGGCCCTGCTCGCACACTCCCCGTCTCTGGCTCCAGGGCGTCTACCGCCTCCCGCTTCTCCTGTCCTGCACTGACCCCGCTGCACCCCACTCCTGCCCAGGCTCTTGGGAGACAGAGTTCACGCCTCCACATTTTGGCCCCTGCTGGCTCCTCTTCCAGGGATACCCTTTCCGCCCCTCACCTCAGGCCCCAACATCCAGCTCGTGCCTCTTTCTGGACTCCCCAGGCAAATGGGTCCCCTCGCTGGGTTCCTGGATCCCCGGGCCTCCCCTGGGCCACACTACAGGGCCCTCTGTTGTCACCGACTACCCGCTTCCCTGTCTCCCCCACCAGACTCGGGGCGTCCCTTGCAGGCAGGGCCCCACTTTGTTTCTCGGCAGCCCTGCAGGCCCTGGCCTGGCAAGGCACCGACAACCTTCTTCTTAAAGTTGTGGTAAAATACACACGTAGCATAAAATTTACCATTTTAACCATTTGTAAGGGTGCAGCTCAGTGGCATGAGATACAGTCACAGTGCTGGGGAACCAGGGGGCTCAGTTGGCTGAGCACCGTCCTCTTGATTTCGGCTTGGGTCATGATCCCGGGGTCATGGGGTCAGGCCCTCAGTGCTTGGGATTCACTCTCTCCCTCTGCCCCTCCCCCCAAATTAAAAAAATATATATTAAAAATATATATATATATATACTCACACTGTTGTGCAGCCGTCCCCACCATCCATCTCCAGAACCTTTTCATCTTCCCAAACTGAAACTCTGTCCCCATTAAACACTAACTCCCTGTTCCGCTCCCCCAGCTTCCGCCACCACTTACGTTTTGTCTGCTCTAGAGACCTCATATAAATGGGATCATAGGTAGGGTATTTGTCCTTTCGTGACTGGCTGATTTCACTCAGCATTACGTCCTCAAGGTTCATCCATGTTGTAGCGTCTCTCACAATGTCCTTCCTTTCTAGGGGTGAATAATATTCCATTGTGTGAATAGACCGCATCTTCTTTGTTAGTTCACCCATCAGTGGACACTTGATGCATCCACGTTTAGCTGTTGTGAATAACACTGCCATGAGCATGTGTGTACCAACATCTCTTCCAGACCCTGATTTTGATCCTTTTGGTTACATACCCAGAAGTGGAAATGCTGCATCATCTGGTAATTCTGTATTTAGTTTTTAAAAATTGTTTAGTTATTTATTTTGAGAGCCGGGGGGGGGGGGGAGGCAGAGAGACAATCCCAAGCAGGCTCTCCACTCAGCGTGGAGCCCGACGCGGGGCTCGATCCCACGAACTGCCAGATCATGACCTGAGCCCATATCATGACCTGAACTTAACCGACTGAGCCACCCGGGCGCCCCTATATTTGATTAATAAAAAAATTTTTTAGTGTTTACTTTTGAGAGAGAGACAGACAGACACAGCGTGTGAATGAGGGAGGGGCAGAGAGAGAGAGGGAGACACAGAATCCGAAGCAGGCTCCAGGCTCTGAGCTGTCAGCACAGAGCCCGACGCGGGGCTCGATCCCACGAACTGCGAGATCGTGACCTGAGCCAAAGTCGGACGCCCAACCGACTGAGCCCCCCAGGCGCCTGTACATTTAATTGTTTGAGGAACCAGTGTATTGTATTCCACAGCAGCTGCACCATTTTACGTTCCTTACAGCAATGCACACGTGTTTCAATTTCTCCGCATCCTCAACACTACTTGCTATTTTGTGTTTGGGGCTTTTCGTAACAGCCATCCTCATGGTGTGATGTGGTCTCTCGTTGTGGTTCTGATCTACCCTTTCTTTGATAAAGGCTGAGCGATGCAGGCCTTGCACTTTCCGTTGGACCGCTTATCTCCGGGGACCCCTGGCGTTGACTCAGGAGGGGTGGGACTGGCTGGGCACCCGGCAGTGCCTCCACTGCCTTCACTGGGGTCTCTGTCCCGGGACAGAGGGGAGATTCGGGGGGCTCTGGGCCCTCCATCCAGAACCCAGTCCTTAGGACATAAGCATTCCAGGGGGATGGGCTCTCTGGGGGTGCCTGGCACACAGTAGGTGCTCAAACAATTTTTAATCACACAAGTAGTACCTGCTTCGATCTGGTTTTTTTGGTGATTATTTATTCATATAATTGAGAGATAATTCATCCACATGGAACAAAACTGTCTGTACACAAGAGCACCTGGGTGACCCAGTTGGTTGATCCTCTGACCTTGGCTCAGATCATGATCTCACAGTTTGTGAGTTCGAGCCCCGCGTCGGGCTCTGTGCTGACAGCTCAGAGCCTGGAGCCTGCTTCGGATTCTGTGTCTCCCTCTCTCTCTCTGCCCCTCCCCGGCTTGCACTCAACAGAGTCTCTCTCTCTCTCTCTCTCTCTCTCTCTCTCTCTCTCTCAGAAATAAATAAACATTTTTTTAAATGTCTGTACACAGTACAAAATCAATTCCTCCCTCCTTGTCCCTCTATTTAGAGGGATACTGCTGTGTCTGCTTCCTTCAGGTCCTTCAGGGAAGTTCTGTGTATTTGCATATGTGCTTTATTATTGAGATGCCCCAGCTGCCAAACCAGTTGCATAAAGCAGTTTCATTTCCAATCACTGCTTTGAAGTTCTGGATTTGAGCCAATTAAAAGCTCAGTTTGGGGGACATGGTGACCAACAGGCCCTTAAAGGAAGCAGCAGTCTCCTGATGGGAAGCCCTGACCCACCAGGCCTCAGGGGAGCCAGTTCATCATAGCTTCACCATTGTCACTTTGGCTGACTCTGTCCAGATCAGCCCTATTGGGCACATTTATTAGCACCTGTCCAGCACCTGTCCAGCACTGGATCCTGGGGGACCGCAGCCCCTGCCCCTGGGGAGACAGATACAGGTGGAACTGTCCGTGTGGGGACAGAGAGTAAGTTGTGGGGACTTTCAGCAGGGCCGCACTGCCTCCTTGGGGCCATTGGAGATGTTAGCAGGCATTATGGGGGCCTCAAGGAAAGGTGTCTGGCTGGCAGGGGTCAGAGGTCTAGTTCCGTGCACCGTGTGGGGCAGGCCTGCACAGCCAAGAACCTGCGAATGTCTAACCCCAGATTCACGGGATTGAAAATCCGTGTGTAATTAACCGAGCCTGGGACCTCACTCCATTCGACATCCGCGCTACAAAATGCATTTCATATGATTTTAATATACATTGAGTTTCTCAGGAACACACTGCTCTTCTCACAGTCGAGGGCAGATCAGACTTTGGTATGTTCAGAGCTTTGCCAAGTGCTGTCACCATTCAAAGGATCCCGTCACGGAGGGCAGCATCCCCTGTGGCACCGACTGGCCGGCAAGCCCCTGCATCCGTCTGGGTTGGAGCCACCGTCGCCTAGAGAGGCAGGCAGCTGACTTCCTCATTTGCCCTGTGGGACAGCCAGACCCACCGCTATCACACCTGATGCCTGTCACTTCCTTGTGGGTCACTTTGCTCCTTTTCTGTGTTGTTACAGTGAGGGCATTCTGTTGACTTTTGTTTTAAAATATGCATGTAGATAGATCCGTTTATTGTGAGCTCTGTTTCAGAACAGAGAAGGGGGTCGCAGAAGGTTTGGGTTGTAAAAGAGAGGGGTGGACGAGGGCTCCTTGTAACGGAACGGTTGCGTGTTTTGACTGGGAGGGTGGGTATGTGAACCTGCACGTGCGATGGGAGGACATGGAACCAAATGCACACGTGCACACGTGGGCACACGCACACATGCAGACGCATGCACATGAGTAGGAGTAAAACGGGAAATCTAGGATGATGGACGGTACAACGTCAGTATCCTGGTGGTGATATTGTCCTCTACACATAGGATTTCTCTCTATTACTTTCAGCAACTACCAGTGAATCTACAGGGGTCTCAAAATAACAGGCTTAACTTTTTAAAAGGGCTGAGGACCGGTGCTGGGTCTGATGGGCTACTACGAGACAGGAAGACCAGCAACCCCCTGTCTTGGTCCTTCCAGGAGAAGCCTGTGTGGTCACTGACCTCTGTCGCCCTCCCCTCCCTGACAAGTGAGACCCCTTGACCTCTCCCCAGCCAGGGGCATGGGGACCTGCTTCCTTCCCTACCCCAGAAAGACAACATAGGCCCCTTTTGCTGCCAGCCAGTGCCTGGTCAGCCCTGGCAAGAAGGTTGAGAGTCTGGAGCTCTCCCTAGAGACCCTAACCCCAAAGCACCCCACCCTCCCAAAGCCTGGGCCCGACCCCACCTAGAGGCTCCCCCAAGTGGGCCTGGACCGTCCACTCCCTCCCACTCAGCCTCCGCCCAGTGCCACCTGTGTGGGTGATAATACAGCCACCTCATTCTTCCTCTGTCCCCTCTGTCCCTCTGTGCCCATTCTCAGGGAGACACAAATCAAACCTTCGTTCAAATGCCATTTGAAAGCAAAAACGTAACCCAGCCAACTAAAACAAAAAGGTTAAGGGAATCGAGTGTTTTTGATGAGCCTGTCGTCCTGCAAATTGACTATTCAGTGAATGGGATTTTGGCAAATTGACTTGTCACGGGTTGAGGGAGAGCCAGGACAAGGCCGGTGAGGCTGGGGACGGCGGGGCTGAAGCCAGACCGAGTGTGGTGTGGGCTCAGGGCCCGATACACCTGGGATCTCGGGGGCTGGGCTCCCTGGACAGACCCCAGCTGGAGGACTCTGGCCTCCCGCTCTCGTCCACCTGACCTTCTGGGGATGAGCTGGGGACACGAGGCCCGGGCTGGAGATGCCCCGAGTCTCCCAGTCTCTGGTCACTCCTGACCTTGTTGGACACTGCTGCACTGGCCTGTCCTCAGAGGGACAAATCATCCAATTGTGACAGGGTCCCACTGGAGCAGCCTCGGAGCTTAGCGGGCAGCCCATCTGAGCGTGGCTAATTGCAAGATGTTTTATTGGCTTCGGCGCTTCCATTCCTCGTCAAGACGGTCCCGGCATCTGTTTGGAATGGTTAATAAGGGAAGTGATGCATTTTTAATCACCACAGCCCTCACTGAAAATCACAGCCTGTGTCTCGCCACGCTTGCTGGGCCCTGCGATAACACAGAGAGCCTTCCTCACATTTGCTCTCATTATCGAACAAGAGAGAAACGCCCGGCTTCACTCCGTTGTCACCCAGATGGCTGCAGGCACCTTCCAAGTCCCTCAATCCCCCATCCTGGGTCGGCTTCAGTCCCCAACAATCTCCAGGGCTGCTGGGTGATCAGGCTGCCTCAGAGGAGCTCCCTGAGACCTGTGCGGGGGGGGGGGGGGGGGGGGGGGGACAGCGGAGCTGGGAAGGGGCACCGTGTTGGCGTTCTCGAGGGCTTTTCCAATACCACCCCCTGACACAGGGCCCAGCCACCCTCCAAGAAGTTGCTCAGACGGAGCCCCGTATCTGCCACCCGGTGGCAATGGGACTTGGGACAGATGGCTTAACCTCTCTGAAGCTCAGTTTCCTTTTCTGTCAAGTGGGGCCAATAATTCCAGCTTTGCAGGGTAGCCATCAGGATTCAGTGAGGTAATAAAGCGCATGATGGATCTGTGACCTAAAATACTGTTCTCGTCCCCTGCCTTCCCTGGATTCTCACCACGCAGAGAGAAGCTTTGGGACACACTGGGGCTTAAGAAATATGGACATCTGGGAAGGGAAGGGAGCCAGGCCGGGGCTGGGGAGCGTACTTAACCCAGGAGCCCTTGGGTGGCAAAGGACAGAAACTTGAGTCAGAAGAGATTTGAATGGTTACTATCCGGGCACAGCCCAGGGGTCTGCTTCAGTGTGGCTGGTTCCAGGGGCTCTAATACTCTGCTCTCCTGTTTGTCTGCCCCTGGGGTCATGTTCCCCTGTGGGAGCTCTGGCCTCCCATCTCACTGGTCAGCCCTGGGGCTCATGGCCACTCCCGAAACCACCTCCATGGCCCAGGGAAGGCTGCATGCCAGTCACCTAGCTTCTGTCACTTGGCTGCCTCTGGAGCTGGGCGGGTGGGGTCGGCCCCACCTGACCATGTAGGGGGAGGATTCACTTGTGTGTGTTTGTGGGGGCGGGGCAGTAAACCGAGGCTACAGACAGCCCACTGAGTATATTTGGAAGCAGAGGGCAACATAGGCCAAGCTGGCGGCCTCAGCTGGGTACTGGGCATATGCACACAGCTGCCAAAACCACAGGTAGGCACAGGGATGCCCCCCTTCACCCAGGCGGCCGGCCCCTGGCCCCAGCACAGAGCCTGGACTCACTGGCCCTGAGTGCCAGGGGCTCTGCGGATGGGAGGACAGGGTTTACCCCTGGGTGTATCTACATAAATCCTCAGGACCGCCCCCCACCCCCATGCTCGATGCCCGGGACCAGCTGACCTCCCACCCCAGGCTGCCGCACCTCCATCCTTCTTAGCCAAGCTGGGACCTATAAATAAGAAATCATTTTTCTTACCACTTCATCTTTGCTCTTTTTCCCAGTAGGATGTATTTAAAGAAAAAAAAAAAAAAACACTTTTTTTAAGCTGCCTGGGGCACCGTATATTTCCAAAAAAAAAAAAAAAATTGTGTTTCAGATCAACCTCACATCCTTTTTAGCCAGCACCTCAGGGAGGGGGAAATCCTGTCTGCGCCTTGTCTCCCTGGAGGGGAGCAGCCTGGAGGAGAGGCAGAGTGAGGGCTGTGGGGCAGGCCTGCCCCGCATCTGTAAATGGGCCATTCCCGGGCCCCTGAGGCCAGAGTGAGGACTCACAGAAATGACTTCTGGCGGCACAAAGGGGTTCTCAGGGGAGAGCAATTTCTCAGCAAGGGTGAGGCCCTCAGATGGCCTGGGTTCTGCAGCCAGAATGTACAGGGCCCGAGATTTGTCCATGGTGTTTCCCAGGTTAGAGAGCACTCACTAGGAGGTACCTATGAGGCTTAGAGCCACCAGAGAGGCAGAGCAGGGTCTGGAGGCTCCAGGAGGCACGTAGGCTCAAGGGCCTTGTGGGCTGAAGGGGATTCGGGCCTGGGTAGTCCGGGTCCGGGTCCGGGTCCGGGTCCTGCGCTCAGCTGATGTGTTCCCTGGACCAATTGTGGGTTCCCCCTCCTGTTCTCGGGGCTGTTGCTTCCTCCTGGAGCCTAGGGGTGAGGATCTGCCAACCCCAGAGCTCCACGGGCAGGGTGGGTGCTGCACGGGCCAGACATGCAGGGTGTCCTCCCCTCCAGCAGCCTTCCCCAGCCGCGCTGTGCGTATGGCTTTGCCTCTGTAGACACGCGCTTAGCCTGTCATCAGGCCTCAGATAGGTATCCCTACCAGGCAGCCCCAGACAGGGACATGAGCCCTGAGAGGACAGAGCTCTCTCCCAGGGTCACCTAGCCCATCAGTGGAAAGCCAGGGTGTGGACTCTGGCTTGGGGACAGCAGGGTTGCTCACCCCCTCTCCTAGGGCCACATCTGTCTCACTGACATTGCACACATATCGGGTCATAGGATCTCGGGGCCAGGCCCTCAGGAGCCTTCCAGCCTCCCCCTACTTGCTCCCTCCAGCCACACCCCCCTCCTTTTTGTGCTCTGCAACTATCTCTGTACTGACTGAGGGACCAGAGACCCTGGGGAGCTATGCCCAGGAGGTGGCACTTGAGCCAGGCCTTAGTGACAGGCCAGAGCCTGACGCAGAACAGCTCTCGGTGTTTGTCAGGTGAGAGAAGGATGTCCCATGTTGTCTCCTTCAGCCTGAAGTTTGTTGTCTGTCTTTCTTTCACCCAGAAAGTGCTGTCCAGAGGGTGCTCCCATGCCAGGCCTGGGCTGGGTGGGCCAGGCATTATGGGAAATGCCAGAGGTGGTCCGAGGGGGAGGCCAAGGCAGCTCATGGAGCAGAGTGTCCAATGAGGGTCAGCCCGAGGCTGGGGGCGGGGGGGGGGGGGGGGGGGGGAGGGGGCGGGGAGGGAGAGGAAGGCATCAAAGGGGTCACAGACTATAGTACTTAGGGGTCTGCCTTGGGGGTCTGGGTGGGTGGCAGTGCTATCACCAAAATGGCCCCCCCCATATGGGAATTGCTGGTACAGAGAGGGGAGCTGGGGGAGGGCCTAGCTGGGTGTTCTGTAGGTTGGAGTCTGGGGAGGTCAGGGGCTGGGTCGGACTGCCACTCTCACCCTCCAGTGGGGACACTGCCTCCATCCACCCACTCGGCTGAGCCACAGACGGACTCTGCCTGCTGCTGCTGCAGCCACCAGCCCACCCCGTGGGCCAAGGACACCCAAGGCCTTCTGCCTGGGCTGTAGCCATCTGCCCAGAGAGTGCTCTGTGTCCCAAGCAGAGACCAGCCGTGTGGGGGACAGAGCATTCTGTGATGGCATCTTGCCACCCCTGAAATAGAAGCCCCCACACGCTGAGCTGCTTTCCTCTCCAGCCCCTCCGTCCCATGAACCGAGGGTGTAGGTTAGGGCTCCCCTTTTATCCAGACACCACCATCCCCCCCCCCCACTAGGGCTTTGGGGCCCTCTACAGCCCTTGAGAAGCTTGGGGCACCTGGGTGGCTCAGCCATTAAGTATCTGACTCTTGATCTCAGCTCAGGTCTTGATCTCAGGGTTGTGAGTTCAAGCCCCTAACTGGGCTCCACGCTGGGCTGGAGTGGTGGTATTGGGGGGCTCACTGGGCCTCCTTCTCCAAGCCAGGCTTCGTTCCTGCAGCAGATGCCTGGCCTGGCCCCATGCGCCACACGAGGGACCCTCACCTTGAACGTGCACAGCTGGCTCCCGCCTCAGGCCTTTCCCTTGCTTATCCATTACACGGAGCCCTGCCCTTCAGAGCCAGCGGTCACTTCTTCCTAGGGGCTTTTCTTGGCTAGTGTCTCTCCTGTCTCGTGCAGCTGCTCCTACTTTCTGTACTGGTCCAAGCGGCCTTGTCTGTGCACATATCCTTATCTACTTTTCTTGTGTGCCCTCCACACTCTCCACACGGACAGTGATGGGTCTGTCTTATTCACTCCGTATCGTCCTGTGCTCGGAATAGTGCCCCTGATCACATCCGGGAGCCTCTGTTTTCTCATCTGTGAAGTGGAGATAAGGACATCCCACATCGCAGGCTGGCTGTGAGGGTGATGTGAGTCAGTCCTAAGCTCTTAGAGAGCCTGGCCCAAAGTGGGGACTGCATGGTTACTAAGTGGGATGAATGAATCACTGTCCCCAAATGGCCTGACGCACCCCCCACACACACAGAGTGAA
Organism: Felis catus; assembly: GCF_018350175.1. NCBI lineage: Eukaryota > Metazoa > Chordata > Mammalia > Carnivora > Felidae > Felis > Felis catus. The sequence continues at coordinate 56,575,121 of NC_058369.1, forward strand.
GAACCACTTCTTTAGACAAACACCCTCATGGTGCAGGCGGGGAAACTGAGGCCCAGAGAGGGACTAGATGCCCTCGGGGTCTCACCCAGGGCCCCTGCCTGGCCACCCTGATCTCTCTCTCCACACCTCTGCCCAGGGGGCGTTGCAAAGAGACACATCCCACCCCCATCCCACCGCCAGCAGGGAGTTTTCCAGACTCAGGCTGAGCTCCTGGGCAGAACTGCCTGGCAGGACGGAAGGGCACAGAGGCCAGCCTGGAGATAATCGTCTCACTGTGCCGCTGGGCGGTGGGGCCTCAGGCTGGCAGGCAGGGCTGTCTGGGGCCCAGAGCCAGGACAGGAAGGCAGAGGGTGGGCGGGCAGGAGCCCTCTGTGGCCTTTTCAGAGGGAGGCCCCAGGTGGGGTTTGGGGGACTGGGCGGGACAGCCCGGGCATGAGCCAGCATGGCAACGCTTCACATCCGTCTGTTTACAAGGCACCTCCAGTCTGTAAGCTCCCAGGAGCCTCATTAACGGCCTCTGAGGCGGGAAGATCAGCCCCGTTTCATAGATGAGGAAGCAGAGGCTGGGGCAGGGTCATTTTGCTTGTGAGACTAGAACTGGGAACCCCAGCCGGTGGGCAAAAAGCCTCATGCCTGAGGGATAAGGGCACCTTCTCTGTGTCTCTGCTTCCACGCCCCCAGAGAGGCACCCTGCTTACTGACTCTGGAGGCCAGTGGTGAGGGGCGAGCCCCAGACCTGGCCCTGGCTGTTAGCTACTTTCTCCCCGACAGCCGGTGGAGGGGTCAGAAGCACAGACCTGGTGCACCATTGCTCACACAACCTCTGCGGCATGTCTCACGGCTGATTCCTATGGACCTGGCGTCGAGTAAGGGCATTCTGCGTGGGGCACAGTGCCACCCAGCACCTTCTCCCTTGCGCTCATCTCTGCCCCAACAGAGAAACTTCTGCAGCCCCGAGATGGCCAAACACTCACCATCACTGCCACCAGGAGTGTGTTGGCCCAACCTCTTGGGTCAGCGTCTGTGTGTACCCAGAGACATCAAAACACTCCCACCCTGTGACCCAGAAATTCCAGGAATGGGTCCTAGAGGAACATCCCAGCCTGTGCACAGAGGCCGCATTGATGGGACGGTCCCGCAGCTTTGTTTACCGGGAGAGGAGAGATGGACCTAAGCCCAGCGCCCACCTGGGGCGATGAGGAACCCACAGGGGTTCCAGGCAGCTTCCAAAGGGGTGACGTGGAGGGATGTTTGAAGACCTAAAAACATGCTTGAGACAAGTGTGGGGTAAGGGGGTGGATGTATTTTATAGAACAGAATGTATTTCTGTGTAACCAAAAAACATATATACGCCCAGTCACAGGCACACATTTAGAGAAAGGCCCAGCCAGAAAGTACCCTCAAATAGTTACACTGGTTAGTCCCTAGAGAGCTGGGACGGCAGATGATTTTATTTCCTTGTTGTGCTCTGCTGTTATTTCTACAGTTGGTGCAGTGGGCATTTATTGCTTATTTAACGAGAGGGAGGGGGCCCTGTAACTGGGAGGGGTACGGCCTTCCCCACCCCTTTGGAGACTGACGTAAACTCCACAAATAGGTCCATTCCGGGACCTGGCTTGCCTCAAGTTCCCTCCTGGGTCATGCCCTCGCCCTAGACATGGACTTAGCCACTCACTGCTCTGTACGAGACAGTAATACCTGTAGAGGCTCCCGTGGGAGGGAGGGGTCCCCTCCTATGCCACGTGGCCTCCAGAGCCTCCTTCTCCCCTCTGTCTCTGCTCTCTGCTTTCTCCCCATTCCTTCTCAGAAACAGACAAACTTCCCCCTCTGGCCTGAGACACAGTAACTCTAAGCCACCTGTAGCAGCCTGGACCCCACCACAGAACTCTGCAGGTAGCCCTTCCAGAAAGCGCAGGCTGCCCAGAATTCTTACAGCAGCGACCGTGTTCTTTTTAAAACTGACAGAACTTCCCAAGTTCGGAAGCTCCTAGGGGATTAGCTGGTCGCACATCAAACCCATCTGGGGAGCTTTTAAAAATGAAGGTGCACTCGAACAGACATTTCACCAAAGAAGATATGCGGGTGGCAGGTAAATACACGTAACAATAATGGTCAATAACATGGGCCGTCAGTGAGATGCACCCCAAAACCACAGTGAGCTCTCGCCCCGTAGCTATTAGAGTGGCTGATGTAAAAAAAAAAAAAAAAATAGTAGCAGCATGAGACGCTGGCAGGGATGCGGAGAAACCGGACCGCTGCTGCCTCGCTGTTGGGAATGTAAGACGGTCCAGCTGCTCCGGAAGACAGTTTGGCGGTTTCCTTTCAGAGTAAATGCACGCTTCTCGTATGACCTAGCTATTGCACTCTTGGGCATTTATTCCAGAGAAATGAAGACTTATGGTCACACAACATCCTGTATCAGAATGGTCATCGTGGTTCTATTCAGAACAGCCCCCAAACTGGAAGGTGCCCAGATGCCCTTCGGGGGGCGAATGGATACTAAACTGGTGCATCTGTGCCGTGGAGGACGTATTCCGCAGCCGTCAAGAGGAAGGAAGTAATGATGAACTTCCAGGGACACTGAGTGAAAATCTACGATTTCATTTGTATAGCATTCCTGAAAAGGCAAAATGGTGGAGCCGGGGGACAGATTGGTGGCTGTCGGCGGGGAGGGACTGCGGAGGACAGGTGGGCGTGGCTATGGGGGGTAGCACCGAGAGCCTGGTGATGGAACAGTTGTGTGATTGATCACGGCGGGGAACTACCGCAAGCGACCCGGGTGTAAAATTATATGGAGACCCACATGCACGCACACGCATGTGCTCGTCTGGTGGAGTCAGAATAACCTCGGCGGATTTACCTATGTCAGTTTCCCGGTCTGGATGGTGTCTGTAGTTGCACAAGGGGTTATGGCTGGAGGAGGCTGGGGATGGGGGTTCATGGGACCTCCCAGGACGTGGTATTTTACAGCTTCCTGTGAAGCTATGGTTTTTTCAAAGGAAAGAATGAGAACAAAGCAAAGGTGCAGAAACACACCCCCAGAGGCTGTATGACTTAATTGGTCCGTCTTAGGGCCCAGGCATCCGTACATCAGTGTTTCTCAGAGGCTCCGTTCCTGCTGTACAGCCAGGAATAGACACACTGACCACTTCCTCATTCAGCAGAGGGAAACTGAGGCCAGAGAGGGGAAGGGGTTTTCCCAGGGCCACAGAGCTGCTGCAGGGTGACTGAAGGGGATGGCATCCAGCTGCAAGCGGCCCAAGGTTTTTCCTGCTGCCCCGGGCTGGGACTGAACCAGGCAGTTTGTTTTCATGTAAACTTTTATTAAAATACAGTGTACAGCTTATTGCATTGTCACAAACAACACACTCACGTAATCAGCACCAAGGCCCCCAAACCAAGACGATCCAGGCCCCCTCTAGAACCCCACTCATGATCAAGCCCCCTGGGGCCCCCCTGGGGCCCTGCCAGTCTTGGCCCATCCCCCAGGGGAGCCCTCCCCTGACTTCCTACAGCACACAGAGGAGTTTTTCCTGTTCCTGAACTTTGTGTAAATAGTTGGGTGCTGTTTAGAAGCTGTGCCAGGGGAGACTGGAGCAGCCAGTTTATTCTGAAGGAAAAGGAAGTGGCCTCCCCAGGAGCCCCATAAAGGAGGGCTGGGGGTGGGGGATTCAGAGGAAGGACTGTCCCGGGGCGGTCTTCCTTGTCCAGGGTGGCCGGAATGGGCTGTTTATGCCCTGAGCTAGAACTGGAGACCAGAAGAGGAGCTGGAGCCCTGCCTGGCTGACTGAGAGCCCTGTGTCCATGAACCTGGTCCAGGGTCCCCCAAAGATCCTGGGGCCCCTGAGCAGGGGGAGGTACAGCAGCACCAGTCCTCATGTAGGACTGGTGGCATTGAAGAAACCACCTCTCAGTTTCCCTGCATATAAAATGAGGATTTTATATATGTGAATAACACAAATATCTACTAATGTAGAATCAATGTTAATGTAACACATTAATATTTCACTTCTATACTGTTGGTGTTAGACATTAATATATTCTATATCGTATGTTACATAACATAAGACATATTGAGTAATATGCAAATCTTTTGAATCCTATCTATACTAATGATAGCTGGCATTTATGGAATGCTGATTCTGTATCTGGCATTGTCTTAAGTGCTTTAAATGTATAAACCAATAGGGTGGCTGGGTGGCTCGGTCAGTTAAGCATCCAGATTCGGCTCAGGTCATGATCTCGCGGTTCATAGGTTCAAGCCCTGCATCGGGCTCTGTGCTGACCACCTCATCTCGCATCATCCGTGCGAGGTGGAGCTCTTATTATCACCGGAGGAGGAGGTCGAGGCTTCGAGTTTCTGTCGCCCCCAAGGTTGGACTGGGCTGTGAGCTCAGGTGGTTGTTTCCAAAGCCAGGTATGCTCAGCCAGGCGGTCTCTCGTGTTCTCCGAGCACCCTCAACCTGGGCCTGTCCTGCGCGGGCCCAAACCTTTCCTGTTGACCGCTGGGCTGAGCAGCAGACAGTGGTGAGCGGAACGGGCCTCCATCTGTGACTCCAAAGCTGCATGGACCCAGCAGGGCGCATGGCAGAGGCTGGTTGCATGGACCCAGCAGGGCGCATGGCAGAGGCTGGTTCTCCTCTTAGGGCCAGTCCTCACTGGGCTGATGGAGGGTCAGGGAGACAGCAGGAAGGGGACCGCCAAGGGGCTCAGGCCACCGAGGGGACCCCAGGGATAGGCAGAGAGGGTGGAGAGGAGTGGAGAGCCCAAGCAGAGGTCACCACCCGCCACAGGGTTTAGGGTTGGGCCACGGCAGGCCAGGTCAGCCCTGCGTGGCTATTAGGGCCCCTCAGTCCTGTGGGGGCAGGCGGTGCTCAACAGACAGTCCCCGTCTTCACATGCATACTTCAGTAACAGTACTATCTGCTTGGAAAATCTCGTGCACCCTTCAACATCTTGGACCCGTGTGTTACAACATAGCAGAGTGTCACTGTACCTCCCCCCTGGGCTCCGGCGAAGACTGAATGAGTTGATCGCTGTAAAGTGTTAGCAGCAACGCCTCCCTCATAGCACATAGGAACTGCTCAAAATATACTCATGGTCATTGGGGGAGTGGGAGAGAGAAGGAAGGGAGGGAAGGAGGGAGAGGGGAAAGGAGGAAGGAAGGGAGACGGTAGTCTGCGTGGGGGGTCAGGGTGGGCAAAGAAGGCTGCACCAAGGAGTTGACATTTGAGCACAGTTTTGCAGGGTGAATAGGAGTTTGCTGCGGGACAAAGAGGCAGGGGATGGAGTGGTGTTCCGGGTATAGAGTGCCTCTGAGCTGCACTGGTAGCGTTTGTAAATTCCTTGTGCCTCATGAGGTTTATGCAAGGGTTAGATGAGAAACGCACCTGGCACTAGGGGGCTCTCATACTGGTATCTCCTCACCTGACTGGAGAGGCCAGTCACTGGGGGACAGGCATTGAGGGCTGGGTCCCCTTGTCTGGACTAGGGGCTTCCCAAAGGCAGGAATCGCTCGCCTCTGCCAGTGAGGGTCCTGGCGCGGCAGGGAGGTGAGGCCTGCCTCACCAGCCCTGCCCTTTCTCCCTCCCAGAAAAGCCATCGCTCACTGGGGCAGGCGCAGGACAGCAAACAGTCTGGGACAGTGACAGGGTGGCATCCTGACACCGTCCTTTATGTCCCCTTTTCTTGTGGGGCTCTGGCAAGGCGCTGTTGACACAGGCACAGTGCACGGCCCTGGGGTGGCTCTGGCTCCAGGGGGGAGGGAAGCTTGTCCGTGGCCTCTTCAGCCGGGGCTGGAGAAGGAGGGGGCACCTGGGGCAGGGCTTGGTTCTGGGGAAGCTAATCTGCTGAATATGGGACCCAGAAAACCAGCAATGCTTTCGTTGGACCGGAAGTGGGGATGTGGAAGGCGGGGGGGTCGGCCTCCAGCAGGGAGAGTTTCCATCAAGGCTGTGGTAAGGACAAGTAGGTAAACCGAGGCCGAAGCTCAGATGACCCGTGGTAAGCACCCAGCATTGGCTCAGAATGGCAAAGCCCAAGCGCCAGGCACAGGCCCACGGGAAGCAGGGGCCCTGGGCTTCTGAGACATTGGGTGGGGGAGAGGTGTGCAGGGGACCCCCAGTGGGGAGAGGTGGTGTCCCATGAGGAAGGGCAGCCTGGCGTGGGAGGAGAGGTGGAGTCCAGGGACAGTGCCTCCACGGCTGTGTCGGCTGTCATAGCAGCCGCTGCCCGGAAAGGCAGGGACAGGGCAGGGGGAGCCAGGCCACCGAGTAGTGACAGGCACACCCTAAGACCCCAAAGGCCTCAGACACTGGCCATGCCACCGTGCATAGCAAACAGAGGCTCCTGTTTCTTTCTCCACAGTCATTTCACATCCATTATTTCCCCCTGTGAGTGACTTACTGTTACTTACCATCCTTTTACAAATGTGGAAACTGAGGCACAGAGGGGTGAAGGGACTTGTACCAAATCCATGGTGAGTCAAGGGTGGAATGGGCCCTGACCTCAGGTAGGGCTGTCTCTGGGGCCAGATCCAAAGCTGGACATCAAGTCTCTTTGCCGGGCCTCTGGGCACTGGGCATGGAGATCGTGGGCCTGGCCTGTGGTCTGCAAGGACTCGGCGGGGAGGCCTCTTTGGGGACAGAACACAGTGGTCCCAGGCCGGAGAGACCTGAGTCCCAATCCCAGCCCAGCCTCTCAGAGCTGTTAGACTCTGCCCATGGTGCTAACCCCTCTGAGCCTCAGTTTCCTCACCCACAATGGGGGCTAAGAGGCTGCCTCACAGGTTGCTGTGGGACCTCGGGCAGGGCCCCCTCCTCTTATCTGACTGCACCCACCTGCCTTTAGTGGAGCCAAAATGTCCAGGACACACAAGTCCCTGCCTTTGGGGAGGGACACCCGAAAGGCAGTGAACAAGCACACAGATAAATGGCTTAGCCCTTTTTACATAGGGCTCTGAAAGAAACAAAACTGAGTGATGAGTGGAGAGCATAAGGGGCTGGGGCCGCTATGGACACCAAGGAAAGGCCTCTCTGGCAAGTGAGTGATGGGGACTGAGCATCCTAAGTAAAGGGAACAAGTGCAAAGGCCCTGGGGCAGGAACATGTTGCAGGAACAGGCAAGGCAGCAAGTTGGTTAGAGGTGTGTCCACGTGGGCAAGGAGTGTATTGTGGCCTTGGGCAGTGTTCACAGCAGGACCTGGGTTCAAATCTGGCTCTGCTTGCCGTCTGAGAATCCTGAACAAGCGACTTCTGTAAAATGGGGTAGGATGAGAGGAGGGTGCAGACGCAGGGGCCAGCTCCTGCGTGGCAAGGGTTTGTCAGTGGTGGTGGGGGGGGGTGGGGCATGAGCAGAGCTGCACGCTAGCAGGCCCAGGCCCCAGTTGGGTCTCTGACTACAAAGAGCCTCGGCCTGGGAGACTCCCTGGGGGACCTCAGGCCTTGGCTTCCCCAGTGAACAGAGAGCAGCTGGACTTGATGCTGTTAAAGATGCTTTGTAACTGAGCTCTCTGAGCGGGGGTGTGGGAGAGAGACAGAGGGCGAGAAAGCACATGGTTTCTTGCATGTGGGCGCCAAACCCTTCCCGGGGCTGCTCACCCACCCCAGGACCTGTCCTGGGACCACCCAGTGTGGCCTGAGCCGGCACGGCCCCCGGGAGCATTTGTTGTGTGTCGGGGGTCACCGGTAACCCTGTCTCACTTCTGTCACCCTCAGGAGTTCCCTGGAGACCAGAAGCAGCCTGTCCACTGACCGCTACGGGTACCGTCGCTCTGTCCACTCTGGGCCCACTGTTCCCATCGGCACCGCGGGTGGGCCCCAGGAGGCATCAAGGGAAATTAGTCCCCCCATTGGGCCCTCAAACTCCCCCAGGGACCAGCAGTACTGCTGACACATCCCCTGAGGACTAGTCCAGCTAGGAATGGTCCCTCAGGGGCTCGGCTAAGGGTTCCTCTGAGAACCAAGGCTGGTGGTCCCTCTGAGGGCCAGCCCGCAGCTGCCCGTTCCCGTGACGCCCAGGCTGCAGCCCAGGGGCCAAGCGGACGCTTCCAGTTGGTTTTCCGATCACAGTTGGTGGAAGCCGGGGTGTCTGAGGACCTCTGCCTTCACATGGCTTTTGGATCTTGTCGTTTCTACGAGATGTCTTCAGAAGGAGGCATTGTCTAACGTTACAAGAAGGGGCCAGAGGCTGAGGCACACAGGAAGGTCCCCTGGATCGGAGGTCAGCCGATCTCTGCTCACAGGCTGGGGCCACAAAAGACCAGGAAGGGGCAGCTAGCTGGCCCCGGCGCGGCGTTGGCATGGGGAGCCACGTCCAGTGTAGCGGCGTGAGTCGGGGAGGGGTGGACTGGGCCACGCCGACTGGAAATAGGCGCATCCCTCTCCGTGGGCGGGAGATGCACCACTGCCAGGAAAGGGCATATACCCGGTGAGGAGCCACAGGGCTGGATGTGGCCAGATGTGCCCAGCCGGGGAGGGTGAGGCAGAGGGCCCGGCAGAGCTGAGTCGCACCAAGGGGCCCGAACGGCCGAAAGCAGGCCCAGTGGCCTTGAGCCCCCTGCACTGGCGACACGACAGGGCCTGGGCCCCCTGTGCAGAGGGCGGGTCTAGTAGTTGCTCCCCTGGGACGAGATGGTCATGGCCACCAGCTCTGAGACCCTAAAGCTGCCTGAGGCTGTGAGAAGGGCAGAGGGGTGCTTTTCTAAGCCAGCGTGGGGCTGGCGGCTGCCGGCACACTCCGATAACCCTGTAGGGGGACGCTCCACGGCCACAGCCACACGTGACACTAACAGGCGTGCGCGGGTGCCGCGAAAGCTGACGGTGTCCTACTTCCTCACGAGCACTCGGAACGGGTTGGTGTTAGCCCGTTTCACAGAAGTCGCTGGTTCAGGATTCTCAGCTGGCCAGCAGAGCCGGACTTGAACCCAGATCCTGCTGTGAACGCTGCCCAAGGCCACAATACACTCCTTGCCCCCGTGGACACACCTCATACCCTCAGCTCTTGGCACAGCGCTTTGCACAGTCTCACACACACCACGTGCAGAGCATTGGCACCCTCCGTTCCTCACACGGGCGGACCCTCACTCCATCCCTCCTGTGCGTGGACTCACCACCCCCCCCACCCCTGGCCACGTTCTGTTTTCGCAGGCTCACAGCTGGACGCCCCTGCCTGGCCGGCCCGGGGTGCTGGGCAGGTGTATGGGTGTCTGTGGCAGAACGGGCTGAGCCCAGGGTGAGAGGCTCACGAAACTCCTGTAAACCAGCTGAGCCACCGGCTTCTCTGAAAGCCACCAACATGTCAGATGGCGGCGTGGCTCCACCCGCTTTGTCTACCCCCGCCAGCCAGCTAGTCAGCACTCTGCTAGGGGCCAGGCCGGAGAAGGCTCTGGAACGAAGGGGGGCAGGGGGTGAGGCTTTTGTCCCAGAGTGTCTGGGGGTTGGGTGGGGACTGTCACGTGTCCCCCTGCCCCCTCAGGTTTAACCCAGACCCAGCTCTCGCCAGGCCTGGCAGGCGGCCGTGGTCAGGGAGCGGCCATAGTAATCACCCCCCTGAGGCTGGCCGCGCTTGGCCAGTGCCTTCACAGTCCTAGAGGACCAAGCTAGGGGTCAGAGCAGACAGCAGGACCACCCTCAGCTCTGCCCTTTCCCCTCCTCCCCCCAGCCCTTATTTCAGGTGTCAGGTGCTTGCTACACCATGGTCAACAGCGCTGCCTTTGCTGGGCTACTGTGTCAGGCGGGGGCTCAGGCAGCAAAGGAACAAAGGAATCAGGTTTTAATATACTGTGTCGGGTGGCAAATGCTATGAAGGAAAAGAAATCGGGGTGAAGGGGATAGAGAGCGATCGGAGGGTGGCCAGGGAAGGTCTGTGAGGAAGTGCCGTTTAACCAGAGACCAGAAGGAACGTGGGGGTGAGTCCCATGACTGCAGGAAGCGCATCCAGGCGGTGGAGATGGCCAGTGCAAAGGTCCTGAGGTGGCGCATGCTTGGCCCATTTGAGGAACAGAAAAGAGGCAGGCGCTAAACAGGATCCGCCCCCATTCCTGTGATCCTGCGGTCCCACGCGTCCTGACTTCTGACCCTCACAGCAGCCTTGGGACGCAGGCAGAGCCAGGCTCGACGTTCGCATTTCACAGATGAGGAAAACTTGAGATGCAGAGACCAGAGGAATATTGGTGCCAGATCCAGGCCTGGGACCCAGGGCCCTCACCTACCCCTACCACCACCTGGCCTCTGTGCCCTTTTCGTGCAGCAGGGTCACCAGCTTTGCTGTGGGAGCCTCTGGGAAACCTGGCCCTCAGGCCCCAGTGGAGGGGAGGAGGTGCCATTCGAGGTCCTGGAGGCCCCATTCACGGCTTGGGAATTCAGAAACAAAGGTCCCAGCCAGTAATTGCCTCCTTTCAAAGGCACAGCCGGCTTCCTCTGCCACAGGCGTGAGAGGGAAGCTGATGTCCTTGTCCGGGGAGAGGGGCGGGGCAGCACTCCACGGGGCCTGTGCTACCTTGGCAAACAGGCCAACAGGCTCATCACCCTTGGCAGATGGCCACTGTCACCCTCCGTCCCCATCTACCCCGCAGTTACCAGCCCGGTTATCCAGTGGCTCGTCTCTCCCCAGCCCCAGAACAGCGTGGGGCTTCCTGGGTCCAGCTTGGACCCATCCTGTTGGTGCTGGGTGTGCCTTTTCCCTCACTGGCCCTCCCTCTCCTTGTTTATACAAGAGGAGGCTTGGACTGAGCCATTTTAAATGCCCTTCCAGTTCTGACTGTCCACGATGGGACACTTCTGAGAGAGCTACTCTCCGAAGCAGGGGAGGGATCATTCTCTGGCGTGGGGGCTCTCCTGAGCCCTGGGGGACGTTCAGCAGCATCGAAATGCCACTAGATGCCAGTAGCACACTCCTTCCCGGTTGTGGCCACCCCAGACTTCTCCAGACATTGCCAAGTGTCCCCTGGTGGCGAGGGGGACGCCGCTGGGTGAGAAGCTCTGCTCAGCATGTTTGCCAACAGCAGACAGAAAACTGCCCTCCTGAGCCCGTTGACCTTGTTCTTGGGCTTTGCCGGAGCACGGGGCTGGGGTCAGGCCCCTGAAGCCTGGCGGGCTTGCTCAGCGCCGGCTCCCATCTGCGGCCGATGTCTCCTGGATGTCACCCCTCACCCACGGGCATATAGTCTTTTCTGAGCCTCCGCTTCCCCATCTTCCAGCAGGGGAGGGTTGTAAGGATGCCGAGGGACTACCGCTTTGTAAATGATGTTGAGCAAACCGGGGACCTGAAGGAGCGGAGGTGTGAGCGTGCTGTGCTTTGTGGGTCCAGACCCTTCCATTCTGCTACCCAAGATCCTTTGTTCCTTCAACTAATGATGACAGGGTGCCAGCGGTGGGCGAGGCGTGAGGCTGGCCCGTGAGATGGGCTGTGAAAGGAGGGGCGTTGGCCCTGCCCGGGAGATGCCCAGGAGATGCTCGTGCCGCAGCCACGGCAGAGAGGCAGAAAACGAGTGAATAAACGGGATCGTTTCAGAGGATGGCGTGTCCAGGGGAGAGAATGAGACAAGGTGTAGGGTGAAGGGGGCTCGGATGGTCAGAGAAGGCTCTGAGGAGGTGTTGGAGGTGATATCTGTTGGATGATGAGTCTCTGCCCCGGGGGAGGGGGCACCCCCAGCAGAAAGCCCTGCACAGAAGACCTGAAGGGGGTGGTGGGTCAGGGGGTGTGAAGGGGGCCAGGTGTCTGGGAGTCGGGAGCCTCAGAGAGGTCAGATGGTATGGTCTGTCGGTCCATCAGCAGGAGCCGGTCACCAGTCGGGAGTTTGGCCTTTATTCTGAGAGCAGCGTGGGGCCACATGAGGGTGTGGCCAAATGACACGAAGGTCCCTGTGGCTGGTGTATAGGGAATGGTCCCTAAAGCGGTCAGAGCAGAACCAGGACCCACGGGCAGGGATGGAGAGAGAGGCCCGGCTGGTGGTTCTGCTCCATTGCCTGTGACTGCCAGGTCCTGAGGCCACCGAGCCACCCACTCTGCCTGTTCCCCCCCCATCCCCCCACCCAGTTCCTGCCCAACAGCCCCTGGCTGGCCTCGGCCCCTCAGCCCAGCCCAGCAGCTCTTCTCCCTCCCTCCCTCACTAGCTACAGGAGTTCCCCTCCCGGCAGCCAATGAGCAGCTGTCATCGAGGTTCCATTTTAGATTTTATCAATGTGTCCCTGTCGCCCGGGCAACCGCTCCTGGCGGCCCTGTCAGTCTTTCTCCGCCTGCCTTTCAGAGCCAAGCTGCTCCCACCCACACCATGTGGCTATGTGGTGAGTTCTCGCTCACTCGGGCCGGACCAGGATTCCACCAAACGTAATTGATCTGGGTGTCAAGGTCAGCGTTTGTCTGTCATTTCGCCCCCTCCTTGCCTCACGCCCAGGTCTTTGGGGCCTGAGCCACTCTGGGCCAGGCAGGCGGGTGGCCGACTGCCCGGCCAGGTGCAGGCACGGCCGCCAAGTGTCCGGGGCCTGGCTGGAAGAAGGGGCTTGGGGAACGGCCATCAGGAGCCCCCAGCATCCAGGCCCCCCAGGATGACAGTCCAGGGGCCCCTGCAGCTGGGCACAGCCAGGGCTGCCTCGGCATACCCTGGGGACCCGCAGAGGAGCCCCAAGAAGAACCAGCCGCCAGAGACAGCAGCAGTCTAAGACTGGCCGGGTGAGCCGCACCAACGAGTTGCTAGGCTTTTGTGCGCGCTGCTCTTTGTATTGGAGGCGTGTGCTCTAGGAGCGGGCTGGGCAGGGCCGGGCCATGTGAGTGGGGGCTGCGGTGGGACCAGGGTGGGCCTGCGTGGCCAGTCCCCCAACCACCCCCAAACCCACTCCAACCCCGGTGGAGGAGCCACAGTGGTCCGGCTGGAGACTGAAAGGTGAAAATGCTCAAGTTCAAGGCCTTTTGCCTGGATTACTGGCAGTTCCTGTGCCTGCAGCCGCTGCATGGAGTCTATAAGAGGTATGTGGACCGTCTGGGGAGGACCTCTGCCATAGGGCAGGGGGCTGTGAGGTAAAGTCCCCCCCACACCCTGGCCTGCCCACTGGAGGGCCTTCCCAGGTCGGCCCAGGGTCCTTGCCACTGGCCAAGAACGGCGGCGGCCTGTGCTGTGGGTCACTTTGCAACTTGGCGTGATTGTCCCCTCCTCTCCCTCTGGCCCTGAAACCGGCAGGCTTTCTGCAGGGAAGTGGTCACCCCAGAGTGTTCTGTGGCCAAATGCTGCTTTCATTGTTTCTTGCTGTTGGGGTCCTCCCTGGAGTGGCCTTGATCCTGGGCAGGTGTGACCCCACAGGAGGGCAGTCTGGCCCTGCCAGGGTACATTCCCTCCAGCCTAATGGGTGGCTCATCTGATTAACAGGCGTGACTACCTGGATACCAAGCAGGAATTTGAGAACTGTTTGGGGAGGCTGAATGGGGGGTCCCTGGTCTGGAGGTCAGGAGACCAGACTTCAAGTCCCTTCCCTTGCTGTGTGACTTTGGGCAGGCTGCTTTCCCTTGCTGAGCCCCGGTTTCCCCATCTTTAGGTATTTGGAACTGATAACAGTGGCATTTGGGGACTGCTCCCTGAAATGATGCAGGCTGCCAACGCCATGCGTTCAAATGTTAACAAACCTGACAATATGGTCTGCACGTGTGTTCTGTCCGCTCGCACCCCTTGGCCGAGAAACGCCGGTGCCTAGGCCAGCAGGAGGGGCATCGTGGAGCCATCCCCGTGGTTGCCTTGAAAGATCTGGGAGGAGGGAATCAGAATACCAGCTATTCTGAGGGAATTAGTTTTTCCTGATTTCACACTCTGTGAATTCCATGGGCATTAGCATGCGAGCAGTTCTGGGAAAGTGTGGGAGCTTTTCTTTTCTCTTCCAGGGGCTTTCTGCAAAGGGGGCGGGCACTGAGGGTCTCACGGCAGCCTCAGAAAGGAAGTCCCTACTCTTGGGCGGGTGCCAGCGACAGAGGCCTGTCCTGCATCTGATTAGCACGGCCACATCTGAGCGGAAGGCCACACCAGGTGGGATGTGCACGCTGTGCAGGTGGATGAGTCTTCACCCCCCACTTTGGGGAGTTTGTTGTTAGAGCCTTGGGGCACCTGGCGTATTCTGGCTGTTGGTTATTGACTGCTGAGGGCGAGGCACTTTACCTGATCGTTAAACCCTCACCCCTTCTGCAAAAGAGGCATTAAGCCCCCGCTTTGAGCAGGTGAGCCGAGGGAGAATGAAGGGCAGGTAGCCAAGTCAGCGGGGCCACAGTATTTGGAACTAAGGTCTCTCTTGTCCCAAGACGATCTCTCCGGAGTGCTCACGGCTTGAGGCCTTGCAGCACACCGGGGTCTTAGAGTGAGAGGGATGACTGAGGCACAGCCCCGGCCCACAGGGGCTCAGCTGGACGAGGGAGGAGTTGTCATGGACAGAGGACCAGGGTGTGGGGGCTCCACAGAGGAGGTGACAGCTGAGCGGGCAGGGAAGTGTCTGGAGAAGCTGGCAGGGCCGAGAAGGAGAAGGTTGGTGTTGTAGGCAGAGGGAAAAGCACGTAGAAAAAAACCCAGAGCTTTTCAAAGGGCAGATGTCTTCAGGTGGCAGCAAAAGACCATGGAGCTAGGAGAGGGTATCTAGGATTGGAGTCCGGGACCAGGGGGTGGGCTCTGTGCTGCACACAGTGAGGACCCCATGACGAGTGTAGGGAAGGAGTGACACATTGAGAGTCACCTCTGGGGGTCGCATGCTCTTTGTGAGGGGCATGGCTCAGCCTCCAGGGGGAGCTGGTGAGAGACCTCTTGGCCCCTGCCTGCCGTGGGAGGAACAGATACAGAGTTGGGGCTCTTTTCCCAAGCCCCTACTGCAGCCCAGAGACAATTGGGACATGGACCTCAAGGAGCTCCCAGCCTCCAAGGGGGAAACAGACCCACGAAACAAGCCATGAAAATTAAGGATGGGAGATCGAGGTGGCACAAAGATACTAGGAGCATGAGGGAGGGTATCTGGGAGAAATCAAGGAAGGCTTCCTGCAGGAGGTGGCATCTGAGCTGATCGTAGAAGTGGGATTTTTCCAGACAGGGAAGGGCAGAGAGCACAGTTTAAACATAAGGAGGTAGGACCGAGCCTGGCATGGTTCAGAAATGGCCAAAGGAGAGGCTGAAGGGTAGGATACATATAAGGGAATGAGCCTAAAAAGGAAGACAGAGTAGGTGACCATAACACTGAGACTCACTGAGTACCTGCTACATGTGAGGCCCGGTTCTAAGCCCCGACTCTGCAGCAACCCAATGAAGAGGCGGACACGATTATCCCATTTTCCCGCTGAGGGAGACTGAGGCACAGGAAGGAGAAGTAGTTTGCCCAGAGTCACACGACCTGTCAGTGGGACCATCAGGATTTCACCAGGCGGCCCAGCTGTGGAGGCCACCCACTGCCAGCTGAGGAGTCCCAACTATGCACCCCAGCAAATGAGAAGCTCAGGGCCGGGTCAGTCTTCTTTCTATCAGTGACCATAAATAAAGGTGACACGTCAGGTAGATACGAACTTGGCTTTATGGTCCGGCCTCATCCCAGCAGAGGGCTCAGAGAGTCCCTTTCCCTGCAAGCCTGCCCCTGTGCAAGGTGGGACGCGTGCCAGCCCACCTCTCACTGCCCCTGGAGGGGCTGACGGGGTCAACTCCAGGAAAACGCTTACCACGCCGCGCTTAGTAGGGGCGTGGGAAATGGGGGCTGTCCTTGCCCCAGGAAGGCTTTGCAAATGGAACCACTTGGCTTTTTTCCTGATGCCATATTCCGTTGTTTAAAACAGCGACCCAAAACTTAAGAGTATGAAAAGGATGTTTTGCAGACAATGCATAATTAACCACTTCTAAACACAGGGTGTGCCAGGCTCCCTTGAAGCTGTTAATTATTCTTCATTAGGGATCTTAAATTAATGTAAAATAATCCTGGAGCTCTGCCAGACGCTGGGGCTGGGGGAGGGGCGGAGCTGCGTATTTCAACCAGAGAATGAAAGAATGTTCCTAGGGACTTCTGCATGCCGCCTGGGTGGATGGGGACCCCGCGGACCCTTCAGCTTTGGCCAAGCGGCCATGGTGGGAGGACACAGCCCTCTCCCCAGTCACCAGAGCCCAGCAGACCTCAGGGTACTCTTTCTTATTACTGAAATAGGTGCAGAGAATATAGAGAGTAGTATACCCACCTCCTGCCTTCAGAGACAAATTGTCACCGATGTGGCCCCTGTGGACCTCCCTCAAATCCCATCCCACCCCCGCTCCCCCTGGAGCTAAATCTAAGCAGAGCAACACCCCCCCCCACTTTCATCTGTACATTTCCCATGCACATTCTTATAACTTTGTCCACACAAAAGGCTGTTGTACGTGTTTTTAAACCCCAGATACATGATGCAATCTGCACCTCGCTTTAAAATTTTTTTTAATTGTAGTAAAGTACACATAACTTAAAATTGACCACCTTAGCCGGGTTTTTTATTTTTTATTTTTTTTAACGTTTGTTTTTGAGACAGAGGGAGACAGAGCATGAATGGGGGAGGGTCAGAGAGAGGGAGACACAGAATCCGAAACAGGCTCCAGGCTCTGAGCTGTCAGCACAGAGCCCGATGCGGGGCTTGAACTCACGGACCGCGAGATCATGACCAGGCGCCCCCACCTTAGCCATTTTTAAGTGTCCAGTTCAGTGGCATGAAGTACATTCACATTGTGCTGCACACACATCATCACCATCCATCTCCAGGATTCTTTTCATCTTGCAGCCCCTCCCAAAACTCTGTCCCCACTAAACACGAGCCCCCCGTTCCCTCCTCCCTCAGCCCCTGCAAACCCCATCCTACTTTCTGTCTCTGAATTTGACCACTCCGGGGCCTCATGTACGTGGTATCATACAACGTTTGTCCTTTTGTGACCGGCTTATTTCACTTAGCACAGTATCCTCGAGGTTCATCCACATTGTAGCACGTCTCAGAATTTCTTCCCTTTTTAAGGCTGGATAATACTCCACTGTGTGGATTGACCACACTTTGTCCATTTCTCAGTGGACACTTGGGTTCCTTCCACCTTTTGGCTACTGTGAGTAATAGGACTATGCACGTGGGTGTACAGATATCTCTTCAAGATGCGGCTCGCTGTTTTCACTCAATGTTTATTGGTGAGATTCATCCATGCTGCTACGTATAATTCTCATTCACTCGTTTTCACTGATGTGTGGTATTCCGTTGTACAAATATGCCTTGTGCAATGATCTGTTCTACTGTTTTAAGGTATTCGGGTGGTTTCCTGTGTTTTGATGTTACAGGCAGGGCTGTGGTGAACACTCTCGTGCGTAACTCCTTGCTCCCGTTTGCAGAGTTTCTGCAGGGTTTGTAACCAGGGCAGTACGTGAGTGTCTTAAGCCTCACTGAGCTTTGTGAAAGTGCTTTCCAAGGTGGTTTCACAGCGGGCATCCTCACCAGCAGTGGGTGAGAGTCCCCATGTCTCCACATGCTTGCCTTCACTCGGTATTAAAAGCCAAATGCTATTTTTGGTGTCAAAAGGAGAGAAGGAGACAGAGAGGAGAAGGGGAGAGCCGTGTACATGGTGTGGGACGTCCTGAAGGGGAGGGTGAGACACGCATGACTGGCTGCCTCGATCTGTGTAGTCCCGGGTCCCCCATAGTAAGGAATTTTCCAGAGTAATTGTAACTCTGCATGTTCACTTGCCCCCGGACTGACTCTGTAACCTCACCTATGAACAGAGTGTGACTGTTTGGTTACAAATGTAGCACCAGGACGGAGCGCCTGGGTGGCTCGGTTAACTGTCCAACTTCAGCTCAGGTCATGATTTCACGGTGTGTGTGTTCGAGTCCCGCATCGGGCTCTGCACTGACAGCGTGGAGCCTGCTTGGGATCTTCTGTCTCTATCTCTGTCTCTCTCTCTCTGTCTCTCTCTCTCTGCCCCTCCCCACTCATGCGCTCTCTCTCTCTCTCTCTCTCTCTTTCACGAAAATAATAAATAAACGTTGAAAAAATTTTTCAACAACAAACAAATGTAGGACTAGTTTAGATGATACCATTTATCAACTTGTTTCCTGATGGGCAGGTTTCACTGACCACCTCTGTTGGAAATAACCAAAGGCCAGGTGTGCCAAAACCACAGCGTGAAGAAACTCACTTTGGAGAGAGCTCCCTAAGCCTTGGCCACAGTGAGTGAACTTAGCGGGCTGACAGCTTCAAGCATGCAGCCCCGGGAACTGGACAGGCAGGACTTCTGGGGCCGCTCAGAGGGCACGGGGTGCCCCCACCGCACACCCAAGTCCCAGGCCTCAGCCCGTGGCTGGTGAGGTTCGGTCTGTTGAGGAGAAACTTGGCAGTGAGACCCTGGATGCTCTGTGACTTGAGGGGACAGGGCAGGCTCTGACGTCAGGCTGACCGGGAATCTGATCTGGCTGGTCCCTTTGGGAATAATTATTACTGTTATTCCTTACTTTCACTGAGCATTTATAGGTGCTAAATGCTTTTCATGCCCTGTCTCCATTCGTCCTCCCAACAGCCTTATGACATAGATAACTGTTATTTCCCCCATATGTCTGATGACGAGAGGCTAAGTGCCCTACCTAAGGTGACAGAATGTGGTCAGTCCAACCCAAACGATGGACCCCACGAGGCTGCCCTGCCCCACTCACTCTCTGCATTGTTTAAAGCCTCTTGCCTCCGTGCAACTGTTCCCCTAGTTGTGGCTGCCTAGCAAATTACCCCAGAACGTAAGGACTTGAAACAGTGACCGTATTTGTCCTTCCCGTGGGTGTGTTCTTTGGGTGGGCCC
Source organism: Felis catus (assembly GCF_018350175.1). Lineage (NCBI taxonomy): Eukaryota > Metazoa > Chordata > Mammalia > Carnivora > Felidae > Felis > Felis catus. The sequence continues at coordinate 56,593,908 of NC_058369.1, forward strand.
TGTTCTACGCCCATCAGACGGCGTTTCTTGAAGACTGGAGGCGGGACTTCTCAGGAGCCCCGCCCACCCGCCCGCTCACCCGGTCGCTCACCTGGCAGTTGCTGCTGGCTCTTGGCTGAAACACCCTTACGGGCCCCCCGCATGTGTCCTGGGCTCCTCACACCATGGTGGCTACGCCCCCAGAGTTAGCTTTCCTAGAGAGAGCCACGTAGGAGATGTGTCACCTTTCATGACCTCACAAGGCGTGCGGCATCACTTCCGTTGCGGTCCGTTCCCTGGGGCATCACAGAGTCCTTCCCACAGCCAAGGGGGGTGCGACTTACGCCCCGTGTCCTGACCAGGAGTTGCAAGGTCTGGCCCAGCTATGGGGCCATCCTGGGAGGTAGTGTCCGCCCCGGTGACCGACCAAGATACTTCTGTCCTGAGCCGAAACAGGCTTAGGAAGAACACCTGGGACGCAGTTGGAGCTTGACACATCATAGATCTTCTTTTTAGTAATGAAGTAAGTTTGAAGAATGTGTTGTTATTATTTGAGAGGGGGAGTGATCACGTCAGCTGGGAAAAGCTGGGAAGGTTCTTGTTCAGCTGAGACAGGTCTTGAGGGACAAGGAGGATTTTCCCATTGCCACGGGGTGGTCAGTGCCCGCGGCAGACAGGTGTGGAAAGGATGTGAGCGAGGTGGTGCGTGAGCATTGGATCCGCTGGTCTCCGGTGGCGAGCCACAGAAATCGCCCGTGGCCAATCCGTGGGAGCGAAAGGGAACCTCGGTGCCGCTCCCGGGGGGGTTGAGAGGATCAGAGGAAGCTGGGGGAGTGGGCTGGGCCCCCGAGCAGGACCGCTGTGCCCCCTGGAGAGCCACCCAGCTGTGAAGAAGGCTGCCTGCATCCATGGAGCCCACAGCCGTGTGTCTCCACTCAGGAAGTAAAGTCTGGGGCACGAGTCTGACGGGTCCAGCGCGGGCCATTTCCTACCCCTCACTGTGCTGAGGCGGGGGGAATATCTGTAGGAAGGAGCCTCCAGGGACCCCTTGGCCCCCACCCCCACCAGCACTACACTCTGCGTGGGAGAGGCCGGGCTCTGGGCTATACGGGAGGGCTGTTAGGAAGGAGTCGTGGGGTGCGAAATGGCCTGTGTTCCCCGTGAGCGTGGCCTCCCCGTTCAGGCACTGCTGGACCAGAGCGAGGCATGATGACGTATACACCAGAGGCTCGGTGTCACCAAATTGTCAGGGGCCTGGAGAAGCTGGGCTTCAGCGGAATAGTCAGGGAAGGCTTGAGGATCTGGGAGCCAGAGCTGAACCTAGCTCAAGTTCAGAGAGACTGGGATGAGGCCGCCTGCCTCCATCCACCTGTCCTTGCCAGGTGCATCTAGAGGGCGCTGGAAGTAGGCTTCAGGGCTCCAGTCTTTCACGCTTGAGGTCTCCTGGCAGCCTTGTGTCTTAGCAAGATCCCTCTGGTGGCCAGAGGGCGGGGGAGAAAATACTGGCTCTCCCCAACAACCACTTTTGTCTCGGCAATTGCTGGACTTTGCACGTGAGATTATCCAGACTGAGTGATTGCACCTCAGCCCTGTCTTGGCAGCCATTGGATGGATGGGTCAGCCTGCGTGGGGAAGGGCATGCCAACATGAGGGGCCCCAGATGCCCAGGCAACTCACAGAAGGAAAGAGCTGGGCCCCAAAGCTTATAAGCTGGGTCCCTTCTCCAGTCAGGGCCTGTTATGGGGTCAGTTGTGCCCCCCACCCTGAGTTTATATGTTGAAGTCCTAACCCCAGTAACTCAGAATGGGACTGCATTGGAGATACAGTCTTTAAAAGGGCCATTAAGTTAAAATGAAATCATTAAGATGGCCCTCATCCAATATTACTTGTGTCCTTTTAAGAAGATATTAGGGCAGGGCTGCCTGGCTGGCTCATTTGGAGGAGGGTGCAATTCTTAATCTCAGGGTTGTGAGTTTGAGCCCCATGTGTAGAGATTACTTAAATAAATAAAACTTAAAAAAAAAAAAAGAAGGGGTGCCTGGGTGGCTCGGTTGGTTGAGCATCCGACTTCAGCTCCAGTCATGATTTCACAGTTCATGGGTTCGAGCCCCCATCGGGTTCTGTGCTGACAGCTCAGAGCCTGGAGCCTGCTTGGGATTCTGTGTCTCCCTCTCACTCTGCCCCTCCCCTGCTCATACTCACTCTCTCTCTCTCTGTCTCAAAAATAAATAAACATTAAAAAGAAATAGATTAGGGCACAGACATGCACAGAGGGAAGACCATGTCTGATGATTAACTTTGTGTGTCACCTCGATAGGGTGAGGGCTGTCCACATCTTTGGCTAAACATCCTTCTGAATGTATCTGTGACAGTGTTTCTGGATGAGATGAACATTTGAATCAATAGACTGAGCAAAGCAGATTGCCCTCCCCAGTGTGGGTGGGCCTCGTCCAATCAGTTGAAGGCCTGAGTAGAGCACAAACTCCCCCTGCCTGCCTGCCCTTGAGCCCTGCCTCTAGACTCCCGCCAACACCTCGGCTCTTCCTGGGACCCGAGCCTCCCAGCATTTGGACTGAAACTCGCCATCAGCGTTCTGGGTCTACAGCTTGCCAGCCGCCGACCTCGGGACTTGCCGGCCTTCCTAATTGTTTACGATAAACAAATGTGTGCATGTATGTGTGTGTGTACACAGACACGTACATCCCGTTGGTTCTCTTCCTCTGGACGACCCTGAATGATTCACGGCGTGAGGACACAGGGAGAAGAGGCCATCTATCCACCAAGGAGAGAGGCCTCAGAGGAAACCAACCAACCCTGGGGACATCTAGATCTCAGACCTCTAGCCTCCAGAACAGCAAAAAAAAAAAAAAAAATCATTTCTGTTGTTTAAGCTCTCTAGTCCGTGATACTTTGTTATAGCGAACCTCTCTGTTTTCATCTGTGAAGTGGACCCAAGGGTCCCTCCCCAGGCTTACCATGAGACTGTCACGCACAATGGGGTGAGGCCAGTGAGGCCCTCCCCGTGGGCACAGGGTGGAAGCAGGCACCAGACAACCCTCAGCAATCAAGCAAATAAAATGTCAAAATCGTACCCAAAGACAGGCTGCTGTTTGATTTACGGTGCTGCATCACTGGGCCACGGGAATGGTCATTTCTACAGGGGCTGCAGCCCGGTGTCCCCCGCAGGCCAGGTTTGTGAGGGTTGGCAGTGATGTGCAAATAGACAGAGAACCCTGAGGCTGTGTATATGTGCTTTTATTATTATTATTATTATTATTTTAAAGCCTTATCAGCCTTTTCACTTTGTTCAAGATACAGCCTGTTCTTTGGGTAAGTGTATGTAGGGGTGCACATTTTTCCCTTCACAGGGGGCTCTGATGTGGCTCTGCCCTGTGCTGTAGCTGGCCCTGAGCCAGCTGTCCACATGCTGCGTTGTCCACTTTAAAGGGTCAGGCAGGGTGTTCTCCTCGGAAGGCCATCCCGAGACTGCGTTTCCCTCTGGATATGTGTAAAGGAGGCTTAAGAATGAGGGACTGGAGGGGCGCCTGGGTGGCTCAGTCAGTTGAGTGTCTGACTTTAGCTCAAGTCATGATCTCACAGTTCGTGGGTTCCAACCCCACATCGGGCTCACTGCTGCCAGCGTGGAGCCTGCTCTGGATCCTCTGTCCCCCTCTCTCTCTGCCCCTGCCCTGCTCATGCTCTCCCTTTCAAAAATAAATAAACATTAAAAAAAAGAAAGAATTAGGGATTGTTTCTCCATAGAGGACATCGTTAGGTCAGTTGGCAACTCTGAATAAGATTCGAGGATTAGATAATAGTATTGAATCAATGTTGATGTCCTGACTTTGAAAACCGTACTGTGATTGTGTCAGAGAATGTCCTTGTTTTAGGGCAGACACTCTGGAGTAGCGGGGGCTTGAGGTGGGCAACTTACTCTCAAAGAATTCTGGGGAAAAAAAAGTACGTGTGTGTGAGTGGGTGTGGGTGTGCTTGTACGTGTGGAAGTGTGGGGCGGGGGGGGGGAAGAAAGAAAGACAATATCATAAAGCAAATTGGGTACAGTGTGAACGTGTGGGGAATCTGGGTGAAGGATACAAAGGGTTCTTTGTACTCTTCCCCCAACTTTCCTGTAAGGCTGAAATTAACTCAAGATACTTTTAAAAATAGTGTCAGGGGTGACTGGGAGCTAGTTCACTGCTCACGCTCTCCTTCTGCAGCCTCCTGACCCCAGATTTCTCCTCTGCCTCCTTCCTAGACCTTCAGGTCTCAGCTGGAATGCCACCTCCTCGGAGAGGGCCTCCCTGATCACCTTGTCTGGCACAGCACCACCCTGTCCTACTTGTCATCTTTCACGTCCGCCAGTTTTGTTTGATTGCCCTCACCAGCATCAGAAATTATCGTGCCATTTGCCTAACGGTTGTCTCTTCTGCCCCCTCCCTCCAAATGTCAGCTCTATGGAACTCTGTCTTGTCCCTGCCCGGCGCCCCCCTCCATCCTCTGTGCCTGGCACACAGTAGGGCTGCAGGTCAAAAAACCCCGAGTCTTGTCCTTCCTGGTTTCCCCCTCAGACTTGCCAAGTGACTTTGGGCAGTGTCCCACCCGACTCTGGCCTTCCATTTCTTCATCTTGACCCCAGCTCTAAAGCTTTTGGACTGTGTGATGCAGAAAGCCGCAGGCTGCTGCACCGTCTCAGTGTCCCCCAGCTGAGATCCTCTCTGCTGCCGGGATTGCCGGGCCCCTCACTGCTCCGTCCCCGAAGGAGGAAAGAGCAGAAGAAAATGTGTTTCGTGCACCTGACCTGTCAGGACACTGTCCCCAGACAGTGGGCCCACAAGGAGAGTGGGTTCACTTCTCTCTCCTGGCTTCTTCAGAACAAAGACCGGGCAGATTTTAAGCCCAGCGCCTTCGGCAGGAAACAGTATCTGCCTGAAATTGAATAACATTGTCTTGTTTTCATGGTAACCTCTACTTCAGCAAGTGATATGAGTTTTCCATTTGGGGGAGTGATATAAAGTTTCCTTTTAAAATAAATGTATTCAGTAGTGAAAGCCAGTTAGTTTGGTTTTCTCGTGCATTGTTTTTAAACTTTTTTTTTTAACGTTTATTTATTTTTGAGAGAGGCAGACAGAATGTGAGTGGGTTAGGGGCAGAGAGAGAGGGAGACACAGACTCCAAAGCAAGCTTCAGGCTCTGAGCTGTCAGCACAGAGCCCGACGCCGGGCTCGAACCCACAGACCACGAGATCATGACCTGAGCATAATTCATTCATGCATTAAATGAACTATCAGCATGTCCACAGAGAGAGTCTGCAGCATAAGGGTGGGGTGACAGTGGAGCTGGGAACTGTCTGTGAACAGAGGAAGGAAACGGAGGGGACTCAGCCAGGGGGCTGACCCGGACAGGGTAGGGCTGCGGTATTGGGAACAGCCCTAAGGCAGCTGATGAAAAAGGAGGCAGGGAAGCCACTGAGGAGGTGGGGTCCTGGCCCAGGGTGGTGCATTCCTCATCAGTTCTCTTTGAAGGGGCTTCGTGTGTGGGCACAGTCAGTCAAGGGGAGATTTCCTATTTGGAGTCTCTTGACCTGCATGCCAAGATCCAGGAAGCTAGGAGCCAGGGGCCACAGATGTTAGGCCTTTCAGCACATGATGGGCATCCAAGGGAACAGCTTTTCTCCTTTGCCCGAGGAGGAGCTAGGGGCTGGGCCCAGCCAGCAGCAAGTGGGATTTAGGTTAGGCATAGAGGAGGACTTCCATACCGGAGGAGGAAAGTTTTGTTGCCTGGTGGCTATAATGTGTGTTTTGGAGCAAAAGTGCTTGGGTCCAAATCCTTGCTCTGCTATTTCCTATTTGTGTAACCCCGGGCATGCTGGTCAGCCTCTCGGTGCCTTAGTTTCTCCACTCTATAGATGAGGTAATAACGGTACCTACCTCAAGGAGGGGCTTAAGGATTCAGTGAGGTAATCACATGTAGGGCACTGGCTACAGTAAGCACTCAATAACCGCCAGTGTTATTGTTATTAGATGACAGTGAGATGTCTCTCCCTGGAGGTTTTGGTGGTTGTCACACCCAGCGACTTGAGAGACCAGAAGCTCCAGAGAGCATTGCTTTCCGTTCATGATCCTTCGTGAACTTCTCAAAGCACGATCACACAGCATTGGCTCCTTGGATGCACTTGCTATTCACAAAACACCCCCGAGGCAGGTTTTGTTCTGTCCCCGTTTTGCAGATGAAGACACTGTGGCATTGGGGGCCGGGCGGGTATCAGAAATGGTCTATAAAGACCCCCCCGGCCAGTGCAACTCAGTGGTGTGGAGAGGATACAGGTCTTAGTCAGGACCCCTGTTCAGCGTCCCAGATCTTCTGCTCCCCGGCTGTGTGATCTTAAGTAAGTCACTTAACCCCTCCGTGACTCCGTTTCTCCATCTTCAACATTAGGGAATGGGAGTTGGACCTCCATCGTTTCAACTGTCTGATTTCCCTACGTGGCAGATCAGGGCACCAACCCTGAAGGCCCTGGTACTATCTGCCTTCGCCAGGGCCCAGAGAGAACGGAGTCAGAAGTCCCAGAAGAGAGAAGCCAGGAGGACTGGCTGTCGGTGTGACTGATGGCTGATGTCAGACCCCGCCCCTTGGGGCTCCACCTGTCCCACAGCCAGGCTGCCTGCAGCGGTATCCAGTCCTAGCCCTGAGGTCTGGCTCCGCCCAGATCCCAGCGGGCATCCACCATACCAGGCAAGTCCCTGGGACAGTCTCCCCCACCCACCCCGACACTTAGGAGCTTCCCAGGGTCCTGGCTTTCCCTCCACTGGCAAAACTCGATAAGCTCGTGGTGCCGTCTTTGTACTTCCTGTCCCCACCCAGTCTCAGGGGCAGGTGACACACAGAGGCTGGATGGTGAGCAGGTCCTGGCCCCAGACCTCACCCTAGGCAGGCCGCGTCCTTTCTCTGGGCCTCAGTTTCCTCACTTACATTGTTACAAAATAAAAAGGCAGACAGATCAAGTGAAAGAGCTATCCCTTCATTCAGCACGTACTCTTTTTTTTTTTTTTAATTTATTTATTTTGGGACAGAGAGAGACAGAGCATGAACGGGGGAGGGGCAGAGAGAGAGGGAGACACAGAATCGGAAGCAGGCTCCAGGCTCTGAGCTGTCAGCCCAGAGCCCGACGCGGGGCTCGAACTCACGGACCGCGAGATCGTGAGCTGGCTGAAGTCGGACGCTTAACCGACTGCGCCACCCAGGCGCCCCAGCACATACTCTTTTATTAACTCCTTCTCGGGGCCAAATTGTCTGCCAGGGCCTGAGACACTGATGAGCAAATCCCATGTCCACCCTCGGGTCACTCCCAGTCTGGCTTTTTCCCTGGCGTCAGGGCTGTGAGGAGCCACAGGCACCTCTGGAGCTGGACCGGTCATGGCAGCTTCCGGTAGGACATGGCAGCTCAGAGAGCCTTGGCGGGTGAGAAGGGACTCTTGAGAGTTCAAGAGACGGTGACCCACGAGCCAGACACCCACAAATGGACTTTATTTGGCCGGCATGGAATTAGCCCTAACAGGGCATTTTAAGTTTGACTTTATTGCAGACGTGTAAAAACTGAGAGCTTTCAGGGAAAAATCTGGATTTCTGACTTCTGAGAAAACAGAGCCCTCATTCCTACAGAGCAACAGTTGTCTGTTTAGACTGTGTGGTTCCCACCCCTCCGTCCCACCTGACCATCCTCCCCCCCCTCTTCCCACAAGCCGTCCCCATGTCCCCATCGCCGTCCGTGGAACCTCCAATAGCCCAGTTGCTCAGGCCAGAAACCCAGGCATCATCTCTGGCTGGACTTTCTGTCTCACCCCTTATTGTATCCATCAGCAATCCCTACTGGCTCTCTGCTTTGAGAACGTTTCAGTTACTTGTCCCCACCATCTGGGCCACCCCCCGGGTCCGGGCACCAGCTGCTCCCTGATCCTTGCTTCTGTCATTGCCCCCCAGAGTCTCCCGTCTGCACCACAAGCCAAGTGAGACCCTGCGCACCCAGTCGGGGGCCTTGGACACAATGTGCCTCATGCTCCCCAAGATGGGTGGGGCAAAGCTCTTTCTCTGGCTTCTTCCTCAACACCTGACCTGAGTCGGTGGCCTGCTCTGCCTGCATCCTCAGCCATTAGTGGCCTCCTGGGCCTGAGACAAGGTGGCAGGAGTCAGGTCGGCCAGATGTCCAGGGGCTTGGGAGCCCAGCAATGATCACCCGTGAGCCAAGGCTCTTAACCACCTCGGGCCTCCATTTTCCCATCTGAAAAATAGGGGCATCCCTGTGCATCCTCTTCATAAGACAAACACCGCTTAAGAGGCAGGAAGGTTAAGGGTTTCAACATTCAGCCAACTTGGCACGCGTCGAGTGCCTGCCTCACGCCTGGCCCTGCTCTGGGCACCACGGGAAGTCTCTCAATATACATGATGGGTGATTCATTTTGCTTTCAGCTTGAGGCAGGAGAAAGAGCTCTGGCTTCGGAGTTGGATGGGCGGAGCTGGGCTTAGAGGTTACTCTGGACAAGGCATCTGAACCTCGGTGTGTTAATTTGTAAAAGAGGCAGGTGATAATGAGTGCCATCACTCAGGGTGTGGGGAGGTGTGCAAAGAGCTAAGCTCTGTGGGTATTTGCCCCGCCTCCCACGGGCTCCCAGAGCAGGGAGGGAAAGGGAGGCAGACACAGGCGATGTCCATGCAAGGTAAAGACTGGCTGTAGCCCAGGCTCAGGGACTGGAGAGGATGTGGGGCGGAAGAGGCGGGAGCCCCGGAAGGCTTATCGGGTTCATTTATGTGCTTCGTGCTGGTTGTTCCTCCCACACCAGACATCAGCCCTGCTTGGCTTCACGGTCTTCCTCGCCAGGTCCTCGAGTGGCATCCCGCACAATGAGGCAGTCAAGACGTGTTGACTGGATGAAGGAACACCCAGAGGTGATGGCCTTGGAAGGGCCACTTTCCAACGTATATGGAGGGTTCACCAGAAGTGTGTGCGTGCAATACCGGCCACAGTGGGGCCGCGTGCAGTGGTGGGGAGGCCTTACAACCCAGGCCCTGAGGGTGGGGAGAGAGAGTAGTTACGTGCAGCAGGGGAAAGAGAGAGAGAGAGAGAGAGAGCTGTGTGGAAAGGGCCACCTGCCAGGCACTGTGGCCGCAGAGGGGCAGTGAGTGCCCTGACCACACCCCCGCTCCTCTGCCTCCTGCCCTCCTGCCAGGGTCTCCCACTGGCCACAGCCAACAGGTAACAGAGGGCGTGGGAGCCTGGTGATTCAATCCATGGGCCCAGAGCAAAGTAGACAGTCCCGTCTGCAGGGCATTTGGAGCAGAGCGGGCCCAGGTATGCAGAGCTCCTGTCCAGAGTGGGTAGGCTTGGAGCCAGCAGGGCTGGGGTGTGGCTGGACCGCTTGTGGGGATCAGCAAGCTCCATGTGGGTGGCAGATGGCAAGGGGTCTTGCCTGCCCAGCTGTGGTTTGGCCAGGAGGAGGCCACGGCCAGCGGCAGGGAGGATGTCGGGTGTTAGAAGGAACCTGATGATGGACAGTGGGAGGCCGGCTGAAGGCAGGCAGAGCACTGGGGAGGCTGCACGGAGATCCAGATTGCGGGGAGAGGGCCGACGTCTGGCCTCATAAACCCCACCATCATGTCAAGCCCGGTGCTCGGGAGTGGGGCACAGTGTGACCGTTTTGTGGAGGAGACAGGCAGACGGGGAGCGATAGCCTGCCTTTTAAGTCAGAGGCAAAATCTGGGGGGCTTTAGAGCCCTGAGCCCACAGGCCCTGCTCACAGATAAGTAGAAGGGGCAAACCCAGCTGGGGCTGGAGGCTAGACCCTCCCTTGGCCTGCAGAGGAGGGGTGCACCCCACTCCCCAGCCCCCATCTCCCTGAACAGTGTCTCCACCCACTGCCCTCCCCACTGGTGCGGTTGGGTCCCTCCAGTGAGCACAGGCCCTGAGCCGTGTCCTGCCCTCACAGGCCAAGTTCACCATGGCATCGGCATCTCCCAGGGAACAAATGTATCCTTTTCTTTGCCTGGGCGGCAGTGACTTCATCCCCAGTGGGCCGTGTGAGTCACTGCACCGAGGGTGGAGGGCTGGCCAGCTCTCCGCAGAGCCGGGCTTTGGCCGTGTGGCTGGGGAGAGGGAGTAGCTGAGGGTGTGAACGTTTCCATGCAGACCTACCTCACTTCTCACTCTTCCTGCTGTGGCCCCCTGGGTCCCACCAGGGAGGGAAGGGCAACGTCACCAGGCACCTAACACAAGCCCAGCAGTGCCAGGGGCTTTTGAAATGACCATTGATAGGAAGATGCCCCTGAGAGGCTGAGTCTCACACCCAGGGCCGCACAGTCCTTTTTTTCCTCCCCACAGCCTGGAGGGTAGGGATGCTTATTCCCACTTGGCAGAGGAACACTGAGACTCAGAGCGATGAGATGACTGGTGTTAGGGATGAGGGAGTCAGAGGTGAATAAGGAGCCCGCCCCCGTTCTCGGGGACAGGCCACCCTCAGTGATGAGGACAGACGGAGTGTATGGTAAGAGCACGTTCAGGAAACCTCAGAGCACTTGGAGCCTCGCGTTCCTCACCTGTAAAATGGGGATAATGACAGCCACCCCTCAGGGCTGTTGAGAGGACATGTTAAGAGCGACCATCACGAAGGGAGGCAGCACACCCCCAGGCCACCCCCGCTGCCACCCCACTGTTTGACAACGACTGCACCATCAGCACCCTGCGAAGTCAGGGACCAGGTTGATCAGGGACCAGGTTGACCGCCAAGGTGAGGAGACTGCCTGTGCCTTCTGAAAGCAGATCCTCGAGGGCCACCCGCAAGGGAGTATGGGAGATGGCTCAGGGCTTGGCCCCTGCTGGGTGGCCGCACCCTCAGCGCTTCCCTGAAGCTGTCCTAACCCTCCATCGGCTCCCCCCTCCCTCCCCATCAAGCCGAGGCAGCAGTCTTCTGAGAAGCAGGCGATGCCTTGGCAGCTGGGGAAAGCCGCACCCATCCTTTCCCGGTGCCTTAGTTTCCCCATCTGTAAAGTGGGGGCAAGAAGCCCGAGGGCGATGCTGTTGGAGAGGTGGACACAGGTGGATGCAGCCAAGGGGAAGAACACGGAAGTGAGGCCTGGGCCCTCCAGGCGCTTTGGTGGCAGCAGTGTGTTCCAGGACACGGGGACTTGGAAGGGGCCCCCCACAAGGGCTTCGGCCTCCTGTCTGAAAATGACACCTCTCTCTGAGATCACCTCCAGGGCCCAAAGTGCCACTTTGCCCCTCTCTGGGTGGAGAGGTACCTGCCATGACCGGTGTCCCCCACAGAGCAGGCATGGGAGGTGCACGTGACAAATACTCCTCCCCTCTGAGTGATGAGTGGCTCTGATGCTAAGCCCAAGCCTGGCAGGGGGGCGGTGGGGGGGGGGGAGTGGGAGGTCTGCCCCAGACAGAGCCTGAGCCATAGGGCCCAAGAGACATGGGAACCCAGAGCCTGGGGGGCATGGGGCAGAAAGTGAGAAGGGTCAGGTTTGCCAGGCATGTGACAGGCCATGGGTGGAATCCTGGGGGACCAGGTGAGAGGCAACGGGCTGGTAGGGAGGCTGAGACAAGGGTTCCGGAAGATGCCTCCGGAAGAGAAGGGGGTCTCTGCCATTGCCTATCATACCTCTTCACCCTGTGGGGATAAGGGGCCAGCCGGGGCCATAAGGGGAGTGAGTGAGGGGACAGACAGAAGGGAGAAGAGAGGACAGACGGGCGGATGATTGGAAAGGAAGAGGTTAAGGGCTGGGGGGATGTGCATGGATTTCTGAGTGGGTGAGTGAGTCCGTGGATGGTGTGAATATAGTGGTGGCCAGTGGAGATATGTAAACAGGCTGCCTCCACCCACAATAGATGTTGACAAAACTTTCACCAGCAGCACGGACCAGACAAACTCTTGAATGGAGGTCTTACGCTGTGTGGCTCACAGAAGTGAGGCTCTGCCCCAGGGAGAATTTCCTTAGGTCAGCAGAGGCTCATGATGCAATGGCAGCCTTGAGAGGTAATGAGCTTCCCATCACTCGGGGTGTTCAAACCGAGGCTGGGCAGCCAGTTCCCCAGGGTGCCGTGGAGGAGCTCCTAAGGCAGGCACTGAGCTGCTGCGGTATCTTCTGGCGATGAGGAAAGAGAATTGGGGTTCCTGAGCTCCCCCAGGGAGGCCACAACCTTTGTAGAAGCCCGTCTTGCTTTCGGATGGAAAGTTCTTTCCGGGCTTGGGGGACAGACAAGAGTGCAGCTGCTGGTCTTCGCTGTGGGAATCAGGCTGGAATCCGAGACATCCCGCCCAGGCCAGGGCAAGGGGCCCGAGGACAGAGCAAGGCTTCGACCTGGAGACCCAGGCTCAGGCCCACCTCTGAGCCTCAGTTTCCTTCTAGGTGGAATGGGGACGCTGGTGGCCACTGGACGTGATGACACTGGCTGCTATGCCTGATGCCCAGGGCCTTGCAGGGTGCCGAGATCTGGACCCACCTGACCCTGGGGGACTTCCTGGGGGCTGTGGGTGGATAGAAGTAGGTTCTGTGAATGCAGACCTTGAACTGTGAGTCATTGTCCCTGGGGGCTCTGCCTGGGAAACCCCAGCTGCCTGCCCTGGGCTGGGCCTAGGAACAGCTGGTAGGGGGTGGAGAGCAGGGGCGGGGGCTCCAGCTGGGACCCTGGTCTGGAAATGCCCCAGACCCAGCTCGGGCCCAGGCCCCACGGCCACTCAGAGGGGCCAAAGCCCTCCAGCCCACCCCCACCCAGAAGAGCTGGCGTGCACTTGCTGCTCCCAGAGCCAGACCGCCAGGGCACAGATCCCACATTCACCGCTTCTTAGGGCTGTGACCTGGGGTTAGTGACTTCCCCCATCTGTGCCTCAGTTGCCTCACATGGGAAATGGAGCTGATGATAAAATCATAAGGCCGTTGGGAGAACTGGACGTGTTGGTTCTGGACCCGTGGAGAGCTGACACCACTGCCCAGGGCTCCCTGAGCCCGAGGTGGTCAGGGAGGAATGAAGGTCACAGGGGCCAGCCACACACAGCATCATCCGTCACACGGCGAGGAAGTGGTCTGGCCAAGCCTGGGAACTTTGTCTCTCCCAGCAGACGGAGACCCTCATGGGCCAGCTACTCTCCCAGGAAGCAGCCTGACTTCGTCCTTCCTTTGTCTCCCGTGCACCCCAAGCTCCCTGCCAGGAGCCAAGCAGGCAGAACAGCCCCTTTCCCCTTCCTGGCTGGCTCCTGGCCCCTGCTTGGGGTGGGCCAGGCTTCAGGGCGGGTGTTGGGTTTAAGCCTCTGGGGAGATGGGGGAGGATGTGGGCCCGCCCTCGCCTCCCCGCCCACCTCCCTCCCTCTCAGGCTCAGCCTCTGCCGTCCCAGGCCAGCCTCTGGACACAGGACCAGCACTCTCCCTCACCGGGCAGACGCCCCTCACCCGTCCCGCCCCGAGTGACTCACTGCTCCCCTGGCCCACAGCCACTGCTGTCTCCTGGCAGGAGGCAGGCACAAGGTTGTGCAGAAGCCACGGGGTCTGGTGCGAGAGGGCTGCTCAGCCAGGAGGGTCTGGAGCAGCCGGACAGGCCAGCTCGCAGAGGCTGGCCTGGGGACAGCAAGGCCGGTGGCTGTGACTTACAGTGGCCAGTGGGAGCCGGCGCCTCCCCCCTCTCCTGGCTTTTAGGCCTTGTCTTTCTTCTTCCCACCATGAAGAAGGAAGTGACCTGAGAGCCAGCAAAGACAGCCAGCCCCTGGCCGGGAGGAGACCAGGGTTGGAGGGCTGTGGCTGTGGGTCCGTCAGCCGCCGGCTCTCCCAACTAGCCAGGCATGAAGGGCGGTGGCAGTGCCGTGTGGAGCCTTATGTGGAAATACTGCATCTCCGTGAGGACCCTCAGGTACCAGGGGACGTGTGTCTGGATGCAGCTGTGCCTGGCCATCGCCTGGCGGGAGGGGAGGCCTGGGCACCGGGCCGGCCGGTTTGCATTGACTCTGCAAGGTCCAGGACAGCTCCAGCCTGGGGGGGAGCAGGGATGGAGGGCAGGAAAGGTCATGCCTGGTGCCCTCCGGAGAAACTCAGAGTCTCTAGCGGGGAGGGAGGGAGGACAGCGGAACACTAGTTAGGGAGTGTGCGGGCATCTGGCCGGGACCCGGAGTGCCCACTGGAGGATGCCAGGGGCAGGTAGTGTGTCTGGCAGGTAGTGTGTCTGTCCCAAGTGAGCATGGAAACGGGCGTGTGTTACGTAACATGCCGGCACTGAGCACAGCCGAGTGACCTTGGCCCCGTCCCCTAGCCTCTCAGAGCCTGCTCCCCATCAGTGAAATGGGGGCTCACGCTCGTCCCTTCAGACGACGATTTCGTGTGACTCTCAATGGCAGTCGCTGAGTGGCGGAGATTTCGGCCCCGACTCCGGCACCGCGCTGCCCAAGTTCATACCTGGCTTTGGCGTTAGCGCCGGCGTGAAGGGGCCTCATCTCTGTGGCCACGGCTTCCCGCCTGCAGGTCCTTACAGGATTAGCATGAGGATTAAATGAGATGGTGTGCAAAGAACAGGGCCAGGCGCACTGCCAGCGCGGGATAAACATTAGGTGTGATTACCGCTGCTGTCCTTTGGTACCTCCCCCCCCTCAGCCAGATGGATGGGGAGGAGTGCCTGGAACAGAGCCCGTGTGCTTGTCAGCGGAGATGGGGTGGGGGAGGGGGCGCAAGGCTCTTTGCCCCCCGGGGAGGGTGCACGTCTCTGGGTTGACTCCCGCCTCTGCACCTGCCGGAGGGGTCCAGACCAGGGAGCGGGAAGCTGGATCCCCTGTGATCTCAGGCAAGGCTGGGGCTCATCTGTAAAGGGGGATTAGGTGGGGCCAGGATTTTTATGGGCGGGGCTTAGAGGCAGCTGCTTGGAAGGGCTGGGAAGAAGACATCTATTTAGATACTAGCTAAGGGCATATTTGTTACTTCAAGGGGAGGTTTTACAAAGGGGAAGGGATCGGAAGATGCTCCCTCTTTCTTCCCGCCCTCATCACCTGGTATATAAACTATATTAACTCTCCTTTCCTTCCTTCCTTCTTTCCTCTCCAAAATATTTGTGATCACTTATAGGAAATACCTACAATAAATAAAATATCCAGAACAGGGTAAGCACAATATAGAATAGAATGCCGTGACCTACGGGAAAAAAATAGAACGGAACAGAGATAAACAGGGTCCTGAGGTCATTCTGTTGAGCTAAACATTACTGAGCTTCCTGGCAGCCAAAGAGAAAGGGGAAACCTAGCCCCTCAGCCCACACTCACTGTGATAGGACATCATCATTACAATGGCCATAGTTGCCTTTGCTGCTGAGTGAGAGTGTCTGGGACCTTGGGCCTTTGGCCTGAACAGGTGAGGGAAGGTGAGAGACATTGCAGAGATAGGCCTGGGGCCTGGTTTTAGGAGAACGGGGCAGACAGAGAGGGCGGAGGCATTCTCTTGAATGGGGATGTGGCTGACTATGGGAGTAGAGAGAGGAGAGCTCGCCCCAGGGGTGAGTCAGCGGCCACCTGTCCCTCCTTAGACCCTGGGATAGGCCTCCTTGGGTGGGGACCTTGGAGGTCAGGCCAGGCAGGGGGTGAGTCCCCGGGCTCCGGCAAGAGCACTGTGCGCCTTTCCCTACAACCTCAGCTGGATTTCCCTGTGTCTCATTCTCTCCTGTGGTTTCCGGGGACTGGCAGTATGGAAACCTCAAGGGCTGTTTACAGGATGCAGGCGGCCCAGCACTGGGAGGCCCAGCCGTGCTCTGCCAGGGGCTCTCCCGCGCTCAGGAGGAGTTGCGCAGCCTCACAGAGTCCGGTAGACCAGCCTCTCCGTGCCTCAGTTGCCACATGTACAGCACAGGGGTAAAGGCACAGGGGCTAACTACCAGTCAGGGCTGTGGGGTAGAGCCTCGCGTGGCTCGTGGTAAGTCCTCCAAGAGTGTTTTTTGGCCTGGTGGCCCGACAGCATCGCAGGGCTGGAAGGCAGCTCTGGGTGGGTGCAGACATCGTAATTGGCACCGGGTTGGCCCCCAAACCCGCACTTAGCACCTGTAAGTACAGGGCACCTCCATGGTTAGCTGGGGAGGACGGCCCTTAGGGGGCTCCGGGAGACTTGCTCTGCTCTCCGGACCCCCCCCACCCCATTTTGTTAGGAGGCCCCCGAGAGGGTGGAGGCTGCTCCCCGAGTCAGACAAACAGACAGACGGACAGAGCAGGCCCTCGGCGGGATCCCAGCCCCCTCAGCTGCCAGGGAAGACCTGAGTCAGCAGGTCTGCGGCCTGAGGCGGGGCTGGCGGCAGCCACAGTGACAAATTGGAGGGTTGCGATCGGACAGCACATAGTTTTCCACTTGCGTCTTCAGATTCCCCTCCGCCTGGGTCTGTCGCCCCTGGCCCGGACCCGCTCACATCTGGAAAAGCAAGAGGTGCGTGCGGGGAGCGGGCTGCTGGCCGGCCAGCCCTGGCCCCTTGCCCAGGGGTTCAGCGACTGCAGCCCAGAAGCTGGGGACGGGGTCTCTGGGACTTCAGCCCCAGGCCTCCGAGAGAGGATACCACACCTAGGAGCCGGGCACACCGGGACCCAGAGCGCAACGGTAGGTTGTATGAGGTACATTTTGGGGCGAGTTGCTAGACCCCCTCTGGGCCCGTTTCCTTGGGCAGCGGGTAATGAGAGGAGAACGGTGCCAGCTAGGTGCTCCTTGGGAAACTCACAGATGGGTTCTGTTGGCCCAGCGCCCGGCGGAGCGTCTCCCTGTGATGCCCGCTCCCTTCTTCCCTCTCAGCCTCAGTGTTGAAGAGGCGGAGTGATGGAGTAGGGAGGACACAGGCTTGGCAGTCAGGCCTGCCTGGGTTCGAAACCCGGCACAGTCGCTTTCTGTTGTGTAAGTGACTTTTAGGGCTGTTCTGGGATGAAAGGAGTCAGGCCTGTAGGCCTGCCGGGGAAGGGTCGGTGCCGCGTGGTGGCCCTGTCTCTGAGCACCCACCTCCAGGGCCCTGTCTGTCGGAAGCCTTAGTCTGTGGTATTGGTAATCCTCAGCCTCCGGGGCCAGGCTGGAAAATCACTTTTGCATCTGGTGTTATTTTGGGAACGAGAGATCGTTTTGTGCCTTGAGGGCCCATGGGACATTTGAGCTGCCTGGTGGGCAGAGGCAGCCCGCTTGGGGTGCCGGTGGGGGGTGGGGCGGGCAGGGGGCTCTGCTGAGCAAGCCCCGCCCCCACCCCTCCCCCACTGTGGTGTGTCTGAGGAGGAGGGCCTGGGAGCAGCTGGCAGCGGGTCTCTGGAAGCTTCCAGGGCGCTTCCCTGACAATTAGCCATCTGATGCCCCTCCGCGGGAGGCCCTGTGTGCACACACCTCCTGGGACACCGAGCTCACCGCCTCCCAGCCTGGACCATGCCTGGGCAGCTCTGATACAAGGAAATACTTTCCCACTTGGAGCTGACACCCCTCTTCCAATGATGCACCCCCCCCACACCCACCCACACACACCGGGAGGGTGCGGCCCTACTCTCAGGGCCCCCAACCCATCCGCTTTGCCGTCCTGGGAGAGCCTGCAGTGGCCAGGATTCCCTGAGGCTGCGGATGGGGTCTCCAGTCCCCTCCCCACCTCCTTCCCCTTCTGGACAGGCCCAGACGATCCCTGTCCCTCCCTGAGCAGAGTCCGGGGCTGAGTATGGGACGGGGCAGGAGCTCCTGGGCAGGACTGCCACCTCCCTAGGCACACATGGATCCTTCTGGCAGCTGCTTTACCCTTTCATACATGGGACTTACTGCCTCAGCCCTGTCCTCCCCCCGCCCCGCCCCTCCCCATCGCCCCCTTCCAGTCTTTGTGTGGGGTTGAACACCTACTCTGTCCCTGGCACTGTGTCGGATGCTCATGTACAGCCTCCCATCCAGCCAGCTAAGGTCTACCCGTGAAGGCCACTATCCCACTGGACAGAGGAGGAACCTGGGGCTCCAGAGCCTCGAGTTACTGATCCCCATGCTGGGTCACTTGGTGAGGGCCGCACATGTCCTCTGAGCCGGGCAGGGAGATTGGGCATCTCGCTGGAAAAAGCCTTCATTCGGCCAGCGAGTAAATATTTGCTGGGCCCCTGCTCTGCATCAGGCCCGTGCCAGAGCCCTGGGAATATGGCAAGGAGTAAGGCGGCGGCCCAGGCCTCATGGAGCCGAACATTCGGGGTGGGGGTTGAGGGGGGTGGACAGAAACAGTAAACAGAGCAAAAGAATGAAGGTGCCTTCGGCCAGGGATTAAAGGAAAAGGATAAAACCGGGAAGGCTTATCGAGTGAGGGGAGCAGAGAGGGCACGTGACCTGGGTGGTGCAGAAAGGCCTGTCCCAGCTGCGCACTGGCTGATGAGCAGACAAATGACATGGGGTCTGTCCACACGACGGAGTGCCATGCAGCCGCGAAGAGAAATTAAGTGGTGCCCTGTGTCACAGCACAGAGCAGCCCTTGGAAACGTTATGCTAAGAGAGAAGCCGGAGCCACAAAAGACCACTGAGTGTGTGGACGTCCACAGTAGACAAGCCCACAGGGACAGGAAGTAGAGCGGTGATTGCCAGGAGCGGGGGGTGGGGCGCAGGCTGGCTGGGTGGGTAGGGGACAAGGACTGCTTAATGCAGACAGGGGTTCTCTTGGGGGATGATGAAAATGTTCTAATCTTAGGTTGCGGTGATGTGTCAGGCTCCGAATATCCTGAAACCATTGTATACTTTAAGTGGGTGGATTTTATAGAATATGAATTGTATCTCAATGAAAAGAAAGAAGTTGAAAAGACCTGTCTGCGGGGGTGGCATGGAGTCGAGAGGGGCAGGAAGGAGGAAGCTTCTGAAGACCTGGGGAAGAGCATTCCAGGCAGAGGGAACGGCAGGTGCAAAGGCCCTGAGACGGGAGCATGCCCGGTGTATTTGAAGAACACGGAGGAGGCCCAGGAGGGAAGGGATGTGCAGTCCCCAAGTCTGTCAGTGCCAGATCCCTTTGAGGACTTGAGAGTTCACTGGGGTGGGGGAGAGACAGGGCAGGGTTTAAAGCAGGACGACATGGTGTTCTTTCTGTTTTCCAACCACCACTGGGGCTGCTGTAAGGAAATGAGACCGTGGAGAGGGCGGGGTGGGGGTTTGGGGGACGGGACACCAATGAGGAGGCAGCGGCTGCTGTCTCGAAGAGAGACGATGATTGATACCCAAAGGAGACAGACTGGCAGACAATGGCAGTGGGAATTCAGATGGGAACAGATTACTCCCTGATGGGGGTGAGGAGGCTTCCTGGAGGAGGGGCCTGGACCGGGCCTCCAAGGGTGGGGGTGGGTGGGCCAGGCAGAGGGCCAGTGGTGATAGGGCTCTCCAGGGGGCACCACAGTGTGGGAGTGGGACGCTGAGTACCAGGAGGACATAAGGAGATGAGGTTGAACATCCCGCCCCTGCCACCCCAGTCCCAGGTGGCCGGAGCTGCTTTCAGAGTAAGTAGGGCAGCGTCTCTCCAGGGCCACCTGTCACACACCTTTGTCCTGCTCGCTCAGGCCGGTCCTCAGTGAGAATGTTAGCGCCCCCGTGGCCAGAGACCCAGGCGGGACAGGCACTCCCAACAAAGCAGCCTCGCCAGAAACTCAAGTGGCCCTGAAACACGATCGGCCACACGAGACTGGCCAGGGAGGGAGCTGTATTATTTATTGGCCAGAGCTTCTGGGGCCTCCCTGCTGAAGGCGTGTGGACTGGCCAGACCTTGAGGAGACCACTGGGCAGTGTCTGGGGCCCAGTCAGAGATGGGCGGGGGCCCCAGGGTGCCCAGCACCCTCTCCCCAGGGCGTGGTTTCCTTTATGCCGGCTGAGCAGGGAGGAAGTCAGACGTCAGGCTCTGCAGTGGGGAGGGCCCAGAGCTCGTCCCCAGGGGCCGTGGAGGCAGGCAGGGTGCCGGGGCTCCAGGAAGACCTCCACCCTCTCCCCTGTGACACTGTGAGTACCAACCATCTAGCTTGGGGGAGGGAGAGGGACTCAGCCACCTGCGAAACCTGCGGGGGGGGGGGGGGAGGGCTGCTGATGGCCAGGGCAGAGGGTCCCTGGGGCTCTCATCAGGGTTTGTGATGTTTCTTAGAACCCTTTTCTGTGACCTCTTCTCACTGCCTGGATGGCACAAAGGCCCACCCTGGGCCCAGGGAGCCCCAGGTGTTTCCCCAGAGCTGCCTCGAAGGGCAGCTTCAGCTGCAAGAGGGAGGTTCTCTCACTACCCTGGGCATTAGACCAGCCCCAGGTCCTGGGGAGGGCAGAAGGTCTAGGGTCCCTCAGCCCACCCAGGCTGGTTGGTCCTAGGCCTTGGCGCTCATAACCACCCTGAGGAGGAGCCACACCCATTTTACAGCTGAGTATACTGAGACCCACAGAGGTTGCACGGTTGCTGAGGGCTCCTGGGGGGTAGTTGATGCAGTTTCCTTCCCCCACTGCTACCCCCTCACCCCACAAGGCATACACTTTGAGCAAAAGGAGGCACGGGGCAGAGGGAGGAGAAGCTTCTTTCCAAAATGATCCAGAGAGAAATCTTGAGGATCTGTAGATACCCCGGGGCCAGGAGGAAACTTGGGGACAGCCCCACGTGGATGGGCAGCTCTGGACACACTGAATGAGAAAGATTCAGTGAGCCTCTTTGGTGCTGTCCCTCGGGAAATCCCCTGTGGCAAGATGGGGAGCCCTGGGGCCACCTGCCCCACAGGGAGATTCCCCACTGAGCTCTGCTTCCCCATCTAACCTCGCTACAACCCTGGAAAGGAGAATGACTATCACGTTTGGGTGATGTGGAAACTTAGGCACAGAGATGTTAGGACATCTGTATGATGTACCGCAGCAGGTGTAAGTTGGGGAGCCGGGGCTTGAACCCAGAGCGACTCTATGCCTCTCAATGCATCATACAGTCTCTGTCTGGGGTACAGAGGCAGGGGTGAATGATCCCATGACTGTCCCATCACTGGGCCTCAGTTTTTCCACCTGTAGTGGGGTTGGACTCCAGTGCTAAGCAGGGAGCTGTCTGCCCCTGCTGGCCTCCAAGAGCTGGGGCTGGGCTCAAGGTAGGCTTGGCTGCAGAAGTGAGAACCCCCAGGGCGGCTCTCTGATCCCAGGTCGACAAAGCCTTCCTCTGATGCATCAGCAGAGCTCTCTATGACCCCAGTGAGCCAGAGGGCCGTGGGGGGACCCCGGGTGGTCAGGCAGCTCAGGGCCCAGGGCTCCGGCCTCCAGTTCAGCGGTCTCCAGCAGCTACCTGCCCCTGTTGGCTTCCGGGGTGCAAACTGGGGAGCCCAGCCAGGCAGGTGCCAGCACCTCTCCTGGGGAAAGGCCTCTTCCAGTCCTGAGGGAAGGGCAGATAGAATGTCACCAGGGGCCAGGATTGCCGGGCTCTGTGGCAGCCACCTCTTCTGGGCCACTGAGGATCTCAGGCAAGCAACTTTCTTTCCCTGTGAATGGCCACGGTGAGTCAGGAGCCTTGAGGGGGGCGTCTGAGGGGCTCAGTGGGTTTAGTGTCCGACTCTTGATTTCGGCTCAGGTCATGATGTCATGGCTTCGTGGGCCCGAGCCCCACATCAGGCTCTGTGCTGACAGCGCAGAGCCTGCTTGGGATTCTCTCTCTCTCTCTCTCTCTCTCTCTCTCTGCCCCTCCCCTGCTCGAGCTCTCTCTCTCTCTCTCTGTCTCTCTCCCAAAATAAATAAACAAACTTAAAAAAAAAAAGAGCAGGCGGTGGGTGGAGAGGGCGGCGGGCGCCTGGGGCTCTAAGCAGAGACATGGTGAGCAGGGCCGAGCTTTGCTGTGTGCCTAGGGGGAGTCCAGGCTTTGAGGAGAGACGTGGGGCTTCCAGAGATGCTCCTTCCCCTGACACTTCTGGAAGTCCCCAGACCAAGTCCCACTTATGACATGACCCTCTTCAGCTCAGCTTTGCTTAAGGTCTTTCACACCTAACGGTCACATCGGACTTCTGACCCTCCAAGTCAGCTGCTGCCGTGTAAGGTGTTAGAGTCCCTGGCTTGGGTCCCAGCCCTGCAGGCCTGCCCGTGTGAGTCTGGGCAAGTCACAGGCCTCGCCTGAGCCTCCAGCTGTTGGAGCGTGAAAGATTGTTTCATGGCACCAAGTAAACTCAGGTTGGTGGGCCCTCTCCTCCTGGCCCCTCGCCCCCGTCGTACCTTGAAGAGCCTGTATCCTTGGAGGCATGAGGGTTTTCCTTAGGCCTTTTCCTTGGGGACTGGACCCGTGTGGGACACAGGGTCCAAGAAGCCAACTGGGGCCCTCCCATCCCCCCGGGGCCTGCCTGTCTGAAGCCCACTCCCCTGGGTTGGAGTGAGCAGAGACTGAGTAGGGCCCCCACCCCCATCATCAGACAGCCAAAACAGTCTGGCCTTCAGAACCCCTGCCCCGATGTGGAATTATTGCCCAAATGGGAGGACTGGCCAGGCGTGGGCAGGGTGTGGGTGCAGCTCCACGCGGCCCCCCAAGCTGGGGCCTGCTGAGCACAGCATCTGTAGGCAGACGGTTGAGAGCAGGTCCCTTACGGGCCTGTGTGAGGCACCCCTGGGCCTTCTCCCTGAGTCTGTGAGGGAGGGGTTGTGAGCCCCACTTGAGGGATGAGCAAACCAGAAACCAGAAAGCTATAGGAGTGTGACTTCTGGGGGAAAGGAAAGAGGAGTCCGGCCAGGCAGAGTGGGGTGTCCAAGCTGTACCCAGCTTACAGAGAGCATCCAGGCACTTGTCAGGCTGCCGAAGTAGGTTGAGAGCCTTGACCTTGGTGTGAGTCTCAACCCTGCTACTCTCTTAGCTATTTGACCTGGGGTGTGTCAGGTTAGCCTCAGTCTGTCACTGAGGACCCTTGTCGTTGCAGGTAACAGAAAAGCCAAATCAAACAGGCTTAAGCATAAAAGGGCTTCATTGGTTCATGGAACTGAAAAGCCTAGGGTGTGGCTTGCTTCAGGAACGGCTGGATCCAGGGGTTCACTTTATGTAATGGGTTTGATGTCTCAGCTCTCACCTCTGCCTTCCTCCCTGCTGGCTCCATATTGAAGCAGGGCTGCTCTGTGTGGGGTCCCCAGCTCTGTGCTTGGCGTGCAGGGAATTCTCCCCAATCCAGCAACAGGCCAGCTTCAGGGGCCAGGCTGCAACCAGCAACACATGGTCTCTGTCTTGGGGATGTTGATAGTGCCCTGGGGGATATGGGACAAGAAAAGAGGAAGTTACCATGCAGGGTGATCAGAGCCTAGCCGGGTGTGAGCTCCAGAGCCAATGGGAGACCAGAGGAGTAATGTCAGTTTCACATCAGGATGGGTTCCCCAAAGTCTTCCTAGAAGAGATGACAGCCGAACTAGATTTTGAAAGCAGAGGAGGAGTTGGCTTGGGGAACAAGAAGTGAGGGGGCAGGGGCCCTGGGGTTCAGTGTGGTGTTTGGGCTGCTTCAGGACCCGCACACAGTGGGGTTGGCCAGGCCGTGGAGTTCCCAGTGGGGCTTAGAGGTCAGCACAGGTGGCGGGAGTGGGGCCAACTGGGCCTATATGTGGGCGAAAGGTGGCTCTGGCTTTAAGGCAATGAGGATGGGAAAGAATGAGCACGTACTGAGCACCTACTGTGTGCCTGTGACTTTCCATATGTTGCCTCGTTCCGGCTACACGACAGCCCCTGGAGGTTTCTCGTCCCCCCTGTGCAGAGATGGAAGCAGGTGCCAGGACAGACGGCCTATCGGAGTCAATCAGACCTATTTCCCCCCACAAACTTAGAACTTTGCACTTAGCAACTGGCCAGGCTCGGTGGCCTCTGATCTGCCATTAAGAGGCTACTGGGATGCCACCTATGGTAGGGACATATGGGGAAGTCACCTTGTTCAAAACAGTTACATGTTGAAACGCGTTCCCAGCAGACTAACCACTAAGACTCCCATCACACAGGCAGGGTGTTTGCCGGAAGCGAGCACAGTAAATCTGAAACCCGATGTCTGCAGGAGAGGGGGCACATCATAGCCCGTGGCCAGGTGTGAGCTGTGAAGCCTGAGACCCCCAGGCTGAAGTAGGTGTGGAGAGCCACAGCTCATGGGCGGCCGGGGGAAACCGGCTTGAGTCTGAGCTTTAAGCTGCAAAGTTTTAGACCACCTCTCAGCTGCCCCCTCGCAGTGCGTTCACCTGTAGCTGAGATAAGCCAGGGAGAGGAACGTGGGGTGGGAGCAGGAAGACAGAGGGCCAGATCCCAGCCCCCCCTTTGGTTGCTATAACCCCTGTAAGCCTCGGTCTCCTCATCTGTTAAGTGAGGGCGTGCCATACGCAATGACATCGAAATAGCTCAATAAATGTCAAGGATGATTATCCCCAAGTAAAAGAAACATTCTCGGTTTGATTATGACATTTTTAAAAAATTGCCATTTTTGCAACCACAGACTTGAGTCAAATGGGAAACTGTTTGCTTCAGACTCTAGACCCCCCCCCACCAAGGGCAAGCACATGGTCGTTCAGCCTTGTGTCTGCTGGTCAGGCTTGAGGTTCAGGAAATGTACTCGGTGAGTTAAACCCAAATTTGGAACTTGTCCAATCGTAATTGATCCAAGGTTTTCATTTCTTAAAGGAGTTGGTAAGACAAAGTTTTTTGAACAGGGAAGAGAGAACGCTAGTGAACTGTACCCGGGTGATATACAGAGAGCGGAAGGAGGCCAGAGGCAGATGCCACTGACATTTCAGAGTGGTAGAAGGATACTGGGAGAAGGTCTCTGGGAGAGTTGTCACCTGAGCCAGGTCTGGAGCGTGAATGAGAATTGGCCAAATGGAGAGTGGGAGAGAATTTGTAGGATGAGTCTACCACGGTGTGTTGGGGAACAGCCCCATCAGTCTTGGATGGTGTGGAACCTAGGAAGGTTGAAGACCAGAGTTGAGGGCCCACAAAGGAGGCAGACGGGGCCCAGAGTCCAGAGTAGGCCTCTGGAGTTTTTAAGCAGGGAGGTTGTATTAACCAGCACCCTTTTGGTCACAAGTGACAAAAACAAATGAACAACCAGATAACAAAAACAGATGGTCTCGAGCCAAAAGCTGAATTCATTGCCTTCTGTTTCTGAAACAGGGAGGGCTTCAGGTACAGTTTGATTCAGGGGCTCAAGCTGGTGTCTCTGTTTTCATCTCTCCTGACTTCACTTCAGGGAGCCTCTCTGCCTGTGATTGCCCCAGCAGCCCCAGGTTTACAACTGTCTTGCAGCTAATAACGCTGTGTAGAAACAGTTCCATCAGAGCTCCCAGAACAGACTCTCAGTGGTCTAGCTGGGGTCACATGCCGATCCCTGAACCAGGTGCTTTGGTTAGGGGGTGAAATATTCTAGAGTTAGAGATGGAGTCAGCTGACAAAAACTAGATGGACTAAGAGTGGAGGAGGGAAGACTCCCCAGAGAAAATCGGGGTGCCTTACCTGAAGTGAGAGTGGAGGCTGGGAAGGCAAAAACATCCCGCATCCACCACTGTGACCTGAGAAGACCTGCCAGGTCTTCTGTTTGCCCTCTGGGCTAGGTGACCTGATGGGCGTCATCCCTTCATGTCAGCCCCATGTGGCAGGGTTTCTTATGATCCCTATTTTGTAGATGAGAAAACGGAGGCTTAGGGATATAAAGTCACTCGCCCAGGGTCATAGCAAATGGCCTCTGACCCTAAATCTGCTGGACCCCAAAGCTGGGATTCTTAACCATCTGTTTCACTGCCTTTGGAGCTTTCAGATCTGAGTTTGGAGAAGATACCTTGGGAGCTTGAATGGAGGACAGACTGGCAAGGGAGAGATCAGAGGCAAAGGCCGGGGCAGGAGGCTGGTGCCGCACAGGCAGAGGGGAGAGGAAGGGACCCTAGGAGATAGAGGTACGGTTTGTCTCAGTGTACTGTCAGCCTAGCTTTCATTGTTGTTTTCTTTAAATTTTTTTTAATGTTTTATTTACTCTCAAGAAAGAGAGAGACAGAGACAGAGCATGAGCGAGGGAGGGGCAGAGAGAGAGGGAGACACAGAATCAGAAGCAGGTTCCAGGCTCTGAGCCATCAGCACAGAGCCCGATGCGGGGCTCCAACTAGGGAGCTGCGAGATCATGACCTGAGCTGAAGTCGGATACTTAACCGCCTGAGCCACCCAGGCACCCCTCGTTGTTGTTTTCTTATGTAGATAAATTTATCTAATCAGCAATATACACATTTGTATGTACACACATACACATACATACACACAGCCGCACTTTGTATATACACACACGTGTGTGTGTGTATAGATACATATGGGCACACACATTCATAAGCATCCTAATTATTTTGCCTACTGGTTTCTATTTCGGGCAATCTTAGCAGGGGGATGCAAGGTGTGAGGCCCCTGGGCCTGGAGGCTGGACTTATGCTCAGGCTATGGGCACAGGGGCATTTCCTGGGGAATTTCCGGAGGAAGTGGTCAAAGGTCAGTAACCACCCACCTGGCTCAGGGCCAGCTTGGGGGGCAGGGCAGGATGGGGAAACAGCCACTCCTCAGTTCCCTTTTCAGCTCTAAGGCTCCCCAGGCAAGAGTCGGGCCTCCCCGATGATATCATACACGCCAGAAGTCATTCTGCCCACACCCTCATTGCACAAAGGGAAAACTGAGGCAGTTGGGGCACCGCACGCCTTAACTTTGTTCTCACCACGTGAGGAAGCCCGGTAGCCTGAGTACCCACCGTAGGGTATATGGGCTGCTGCTTTGCTGGGTGGCCTAGGGTAAGTCACAGAGCTGCTCTGGGCCTCAGTTTTATATCTGCAAAATGGACCTATAATTACCTCCCAGAGTGGACCATGGAGGCCAGTGCCTGGCAGGTGTCAGTAAATGTTGGCTGTTACATTTTCTTCCTTTGTGTGGCGAACTCATAGAAGGGATGAATGGCTGTGGGTCCTAGGAAAGAAAGCTTTCTTGTGTATAAGCTGCGTGGCCTTGGGCAAGTCACTTAACTTCTCTGGACCTCAGTTGCCTTATCTAGAAAATGGCTTGCTAATCACCACCTCAGAGGTTACGGAGAGGACTAACAACGCCAGCCCATGGGATGGCCCCTTTTTCTCATATGTCTCCTTCCCACTGGGCGGCTGGGCATCCACCTGCCCCCCACGGCTCCTCTTCCTGCCCTGGGAGTGGGCCAAGTGAGTTATTGTATTCATGAATCATTCAGCTAATATCTGCTGAGCACCTACTGTGTGCCAGGCACTGCTCAAAGCAATGAGAAAGTCAGACCAAGATCCCCTCCCCCTGGAGCTGCAAACAACTACACAGGATACTTTCAGACTTTGCAAGGAGGAAAATAAATGGGTTGATGTGGGGGGAATGGCCTGGTGGAGACTACTTTATGGGTGGTCGGCAAGAGCCTCTCTGCAGAGGGCACCAGAGTAGAGGAGAGAAGGGGGATGGGCCAGGTGGCAGGGGGGGAGGAGCAGGGGCACAGCCCGCAGGGAATTCAGGCTCAAAGGAGAGAGGGGTTGGGGGCTTCTAGCACCCCCTCCCAGGAGAGGGAGTCCGGGTGGGCCGGACCTTGCTTCCCCCAGGTATGAGAGCCTGAGGGTCGCCATTGGGGGATAGTCCACCTCATTTGTTAAGCATTTGCTGGAAGCTAGGCCCACCTGTGAAGGCTGATGGGGGGACGACAGGGGAGGGAGGACCTGTCCAGAGCCTGGTGGTCGCAAGCCACCTCTCTTGCTTGGCCTCGGAGCCCCAGACTGAGGGTGGCAGGTGGCAGGTGGCAGGGGGACCCCAGGGGGAGGCCTCTGGGTTCAGCCCCAAACTCCAGAAACCTGTAAGAACCACACAAGTAACCACATTTCACCTTTAAGTACTGACACCACCCCAGCTTGGACTGCTAGTGCGTGTGCCCGAGGCGGGCCGTTGCCCCTCCCTGGGCTCTGGCCTCTTCTGGAGACACAGGAACACAAATAATAATGTCAGCTGTTGCTCATGGAGCATCTGTGTGTGCGGGGCGCTGATGGGCCCTTTGTTGTCTTCTGGTGTCTTGTATTATCACAGTGAGCTTTTCGGCACTTGGGGGGGGGCGTCTGTTGGACACGACTGACACCTGATATGGAAAGACTTTGTAGCTGGATTCTGGGATGTGTAGGAAACACAGGCCCCTTCTGTCCAAAACCAAACAAGTAAACCTGGTGCCGAAATCCTGAAGACGTTTGTCCCTAAAACGTCCTGCGCCAGTGTGGGTCCCGTCGGTGCTGGCTCGGTCCTAGGCATCAAAGGCAGACGCTGGCCGTGGCACAATGAAATCCTCCGGCTAACGTGGAGACTCGACTACCCACTACCCCAAAGGGGGTCTGTTTTTCTGCACCGCTTGTAACAGCCCCTAAAGTTAAGTCCCTTGGCCGGGTTCCTTCAGTAATGTCAGAGGTAGGATCTGAACCCGGGCTGGGACCCAGAGCTAGCCACGAACTCCATGACCTGCACCCTGCTCTGGGTCAGATGTGCTCATGGAGGGACTGGCACCTTCCTGGCCCACCGGAAAGGGCTGGATGAATCTCTAGAAATGTGTGTCACCGCTCTCTCTGGTGGCTTCCCAGGAGGTACAGCATAGAAAGTCTATAAGGGTCTGGAGGGTCTATAAGAAGCCATTCTCCCACAGGCCAGGGGATTCTGTGAGCTTGGCTGGGCAGGGGTGTCAAGGTGGGTCCCAAGGCAAGGTTAATACGCTGTGGGGCGCCTGCCCAAGGGTGATGGGGTAAGAGGTGGGGCCCCAGAAACAGCCAGAGACATCTGGGCTCGACTTCAAACAGTCAGGAAGCACATAACAAGCCACGTTTCATCTGCAAGCACAGATGCCCCAGATAAGTAGGCCACAACGAGCACCTCGAGGCTGCGTCACGACACCCCCTGACACACCCTGCTGGGTGACACCGGGGCACAAACAAGGCGAGGGGCCATGGCGGCCTGAGGAGGCTTCTCGGCGGCAACGGTAATGACAGAGATGTGCCACCGTCTGAGCACCGCCTGTGTGTCGAGCCCTACTCTGTGCTCATTTAATTCTCCCGGCAACCCCGTCTAGTCGGAATGCCTATCCTGTTCGGCAGATGGGGATACGGAGGCACGCCAGATAACTTGTTCACATTTCTTGCTAGCTGGAAAGTGGCCGCGTCGGAGTTGGAACCCAGAATTGAGCTTTCCTTTGGGAACTGGAGGGCTGACCAGCGTAGTGGGTCAGATAAGTGGAGAGGTGTTCACGGGCTTCCTACTCTGGTGTCTGCCCTCCTCCCAGGTGGCGGCTGGTCCCCAGCTGGTGCTCCCACTGCTCCATCATCTGGAGGATGGACATGGCTGCTGGGCCAGTGTGGGAGAAGGGCCCCATCTGGTGCCTCCGGACAATATGTCTGCTGAAGGTGAAGTCCTTTGCTGACGGCTCCTGCACCCCCCACATCCTCACTGCGTGAAGATACGCGGTCTCTGTCTGTTGTAACAGCCCCCTGCCAGCTTCCCCTGGAGTTGGGAGTTGGAGGAGTGTCTGTGGGGGTCTGCTGCCCTCAAGGTGGGGAGCTGGCTGGATAGCAGGGAGGACCAAGAAGCTGGCTCTGGGGAAGGGTGGGGCTGGCAAGAGTGACTTTGGGCAGGTGTCTATGTAAATGTGCCGGGAGCCGGGTGCTGCTGACTCGGAAACCCTCTGCACCCGGGCTCATCGGGTCCTGGCTGCGACCAGTCACAGCCTGCCCAGCCCACAGTGCAAACCTCAGGGCATCTCCCCAGGACAGCCTCCCTGTGGGGCAGAGAAGTTCCCCTGGGAGCCTCAGAGACTGCTCTGCCGAGGGTCCGGGGAAACGCTTCGGGGTGTGGTTCTGCTCCTGGGGCCTTAGGCTGGCCCTGAGCTAACACTGCCAGGCAGTCTCACTACTGACGAGTGTGGTGTACCTGTTTCATTTGGCTGTGTTCAAACCACCCAAGATGTAGTGGCTTACCACAGTGATTTCTTATTTTGCATGATTGTGTGGGTTAGAAAATCTGAGACCAGTTCTGCTGGTCTCGTGGGGCTCACTCATTCGCTGCACTCAGAGGACCTAGCCTGGAAAATCCAAGATGGCCCCATGCACATGTCTGTGGTTGGTGCTGAGGCACCGCAGGTCCCCTCCACATGGCCCCTCGCCTGCTCAGTGGGCAGCCCGCTTCTGTACAAGGGGTCCCCTCGGTTCCCCTCCACATGGTCCCCAGTGGACAACCATCTGCCATCCACTGGGGTCCAAGAGCAGTGTTCCACGAAGACGAACGTGGAGGTGCATGGCCTCCTGAGGCACAGTCTCAGAACCGGCACAACCATCACTCCTGCCACATTCAACTGCACAAAGAAATCATGTGGCCAAGGGGACGGGAAATAAACCCCCTCTGGGTGGGAAGAGGAAGGAACAAATCCCACTGCAGAGGGGCCTGGGCACCAGGATGGGGGCAATCTGTAGGCATATTTTGTAATCACAGCATGTGTATCATTAGGATTTTGCTGGGCTCTTCTCTCACAAAGGTTGGGATGAGCAAAGCAAGTTCTGAAGTCATCATATGCAAAGCCCCAAAGCAGCCTGGTAAAATTACCCTTGAAGACCTGTCATATAGAGTCCCTAGTTTGTGTACCCGCCCTATAGGGAGCACTGTGCCCACTGAAGTGTGTGGTCCTTGAGCCAGACCAGATGAAGGCAGCAAGGCTTGCCCAGGCATTCCAGCCATTGTGGTGAGAAAGGGACCCACAAATCCCCACTGGGAGTGCATGGGGTCCAAATCACTGCTCACCTTTGGAGGCTCCATTCTGTGTTACTATTAAGCCTGTAGAGCTGCACTGCCCCCAGACAGAAGCTACTAGCCCTATGGGGCCATTTAAATTTTAACAGGTTAAATAAAATCTTTTTCAAACTCAGTTCCCCATCCACACTAGCCACATTCCAAGCGCTCAGTGGTCCAACCGAGCCAACAAGTGGAGAGCTAGGGGTCAGCTGGCCTGAGCCCAACTCAGCCCCCTTCATTCAGCTGCCCTCCTACCTGCCCACCTTTGTAGTTACCCAGGCCTTGTGCTGGCTGCTTGGGACCCAGAAGTGACTCAGCCTTATCCCAGTCGCTGCTCTTGAGGGACTGATAGTGCAAGGGGCCAGTATGTGAGCGGGGCCAGCCCTGCTGGGCATCCCTCCAGCCCCTGTGTCTGACCCGCCCTGCCCTCAGGGAAGGCAGGACCTGAGATGTGCTGAGTGGGGAGCCCTAGGGCCACACCCTCTTGGAGCAAACCCCTAGCTCCAACACTGTCCTCCCCACCATGAAGCAAGGGGAGGCTCTGTTTGCACCCTCCAGGCTTTTCTAGTAAAAGCAGGATGCCTGTGAGAAACCTCCCCACCCCCATGGTGAGTATCCATGGCTGAAAAATTACAATAAGCCACTGAGAACCCATTTCAGATGAATTTGAAATCTATGAATTTTATTCACTGCAACAGCTTCTATTTTGGTTTGAAAGATGTTAATGTGTGAAACAGTATTTGTTTGGTCTACCAGCAGCATTGGGTGTGCATATGGGATGTAAGATCCCCAAAAATAATTCAGGGGCTCCCAGCTTGGGAATCCCCGAAGCTTCCAGGATCGCAATGGGGGGGGGCACCTTATGCTGTCTCTGTGTGGCCAGCACTTGGGCTAGCTCCATGCTGGCTTTTGTGGAGGGAGGGGAGTGAGGTTCTCCCTCGACACTCTGCCCTCCATTCCGACACCCCTCCATACCCACAGCCCGTAGCCACCCTCCTTACTATCCATTCTCCTGGTTCTGTTCTGAGCTCTACCCATCGGAGGTGACCCAACATTTTTGCCCAGTCCCTCTAGGATGTGTGCCCCAGTGTCCAAAAGCTGTGACCCTCTTTTCTGCAGGGACAGAATTTGACTTCCTTATAATCCAGGGGAACAGAGGTGATTCAGACACCAATCCCTGCCCTCTAGGCTGGGGCCTGGGCACAGGTGAAGGGTTTCCACATCCCCTTCCTCCTGCTGCAGGACCCTTCCCTGCTCCCGGCTGGACATCAGCACCATGAAAGGAGGGACATTTGTGTGTGTGTGTGTGGCTCCCAGCTGATCCCTTGCACATAATAGACACTCAAATATTTGTTGGGTGAATGAATGAATGAATGAATGAATGCAAGCTGAGGGGCACACAGGCATGTGTCCCAACCATGCCCTCTGGCTTCTGACTGTGTCTTCTTTTTGGAGGTCTCAGAGACATATGATGAGCAGGGGGCACCCCCTATTGGAGTTGCGATCACAACTAGATCAGTGTTTTTTTCTCCCTTTGGGGTCCGTGGATTTATTCTCAGTTTTCAGTTTCTGCACAATAATTTTTTTTTTATTTGTGGATTCTTTAGGAGTTGCAAGAGTTGTTTGTAATAATTTCAATCACCAGGGAGACTTGCAAGAATAATATCCAAAACAAGTCCTTCCATGTACCCTTCACCCCGATTCATTATTACTAATGTTTTACCAAATATTTTCCCCCCAGAACTATTCACGAGGTCATTGCAAACATGCAACATGATGACTTTTACTCCTGAATAATGCTTCAGTGTCTATTTCCTAAGAACAAGAACATTTGGTTACATAAACATGGTTCAATAGCCAAAGTCAAGAAGTGTAGCACAGATACAATACAGTTTATAGTCACCTTTACCAATTGCCTCAATAATGCCCTTTATGTCATTTTTCCCTGACCCAGGACTCCCCAGAGTCGTCACGTGTTCTCTTAAAGCTTTATGAAGATGCCATTTACATACCAGAAAATTCCCTTGTGTCAAGTGTCCCATCTCATGATCGTTGAGAGATATTGGTAGAGTTGTATACACATCATGATTTTTATTTTAAATTATCTCCATCACCCTGAAAAGAAGCCTCGTCGCTAGTTTCCGTCAATGCCTTGTCCCGCCTACAGCCCCTGGCAACCGCTAATCTGCTTTTTGTCTCTATAGATTTGCCTTTCTGAGCATTTCATTATAAATGGAGTCATCCAATATGTGACCTTTTGGGTCTGGCTCCTTCCACTTGGTGTAATGTTTTCCAGGTTCGTCCATGTTGTAGAACGTAGCAGTATTTCATTCCTTTTTATGGCAATAATACTCCATTGTATGGATAGACCAGTTGATGGACGTTTGGGTTGCTTCCACTTTAGGGTTATTATGAATAATACTGCTATGAATATATATATATATATATATATATATATATATATATATATATATATAAGTTCCTACATGGGCATATGTTTTCATTTCTCTTGGGTAGATGTCTGGGAATAGAATTGAGGGGTCAGATGGTAACTCTATGCTTAACTTTTTTTTTTTAATGTTGATTTATTTTTGAGAGCAAGAGAGAGAGCGCGTGAATGGGAGAAGGGCAGAGAGAGAGGGAGACGGGCTATCTCATTGTGGTTTTGATTTGCATTTCTCTGATGGCTACTGATGTTCAGCATCTTTTCATGTGCTTCTTGGCCATTCGTGTACCTCCTCTGGTGAAAGACCCTATCAGACTTTTTGCCCATTTTAAAATTGTATTGTGTTCTTATTATTAAGTCACAGAGTTCTTTTCATGTTCTAAATACAAATCTTTGTGGGGTGTTTTGTTTTGTTTTGTGTTTTGGTTATATGACTTGTAAACATGTTCTCCTAGTCGGTGGCTTAAATTTTTTGCTTTCTTGATCGTGTCTTTTGAAATGTAAAAAGTTTTAATTTTGATAAAGTCCAATTTGTCATTTTTTTATTGCTTATGTGTTTGATATCTAAGAAATCATTATATCTAAGAAAAAAATCTAAGATATTTTTATATCTAAGAAATCATTTTATATCTAGGAAACGACTGCCCCACCAAAGGTGACAATGATTTACTCTTATGTTTTCTTCTAAGAGTTATATAAGGTTTTTTTTTAATTTTTTTTTTTTAGTTTGTTTTTTGAGAGAGAGAGAGAAAGAGCAGGGGAGGGGCAGAGAGAGGGAGAGAAAGGATCTCACTGTCAATGCAGAGCCCAATGTGGGGCTCAAACCCACGAACCATGAGATCATGACCTGAATGGAATCAACAGTCGGACGCTTAACCGGCTGAGCCAGCCAGGTGCCCCTATGGTTGTAACTCTTACATTTAGATCACTGATCATTTTGAGTTAATTTTTGTATATTATGGGAAGGGTCCAAATACATCCTTTTGCATGTAGACATTGTCCCAGTGCTATTTGTTGAAGAAAGTCTTCTCTCCAGTAAGTTCTCTCGACACCTTTGTGAAAAATCATTTGACCATGATACAGTCTTTTAAATGTCATTTTCATGAAAATGACAGCCCTCTCTCATTTTAACAAAAGCATGTTCCCAATCATCTGGATGACTTTTTCTCTGAACTACTGAGGTAAACCAATCAGTTATTTTTATTTTGAGTGGTTCGTGGTTTTCTCTTGCTTATTGGTAAGAACTCTTTATATATTGAGGAACCAAAGGAAGAGTATGTGCCAATATTTCATCTCGTGAAATAGCACCATGTACTCCAAAGGCAGTAAGTATAGCTTGACTTTGGGGGAAGCCACTGAAGATGGAACTAGGCAAAAAAGGCAGAAATGAGTTCTGATGCTAACCTGCGAAGTTTATGTAACCACACTAAAGTGAGTTCGCTCTTTGGTGAGTTAGAAACTGTACCAGGTTGAGCTGTCACACAAAGAAAACTTTTATTTGCAGCAAGTAGAATCATGGGGAATAGTTTCCAAATCTATGACTCCCTGAGAGAGGGTGAATGGGTTCCTTTAGTTTAGGGTTAGGATGAATAGTTAGGTAGGGAAGCCTTGTCCTCCTATGTAGAGGGGAGCGTAAGGCGGTGTGTGCCCCTTAAAGAAAATGCCTATACACACATTGCGTGTTATGTAAATGAGGCTGGGGCTCCTCCTTGGGCGGAGACTTAGTATTATAACGAGGTAAAGGTAATGGTACATCATTCCAGAAGTCACTCCTCGGTCCATCTGTGAGGGCTTGAGCTGGGGGTTAGCTCAAAAGGTCTGGGTCGTCTGGGCCAGTGGGAGGTCTTATCACGGCAGTCGCCATCACCCGAGGGGTGATTTGGGGTTTCTTTTGCCTGAGTTAAGAGGTGAGCTGCAGGGATGCCTGGGTGGCTCAGTCAGTTAAGCGTCCGACTTCGGCTCAGGTCATGATCTCGCAGTTTGTGAGTTCGAGCCCCGCGTCGGGCTATGTGCTGACAGCTCAGAGCCTGGAGCCTGCTTCAGATTTTGTGCCTCCTTCTCTCCTTGCCCCTCCCCCACTTGTGCTCTGTCTCTTATCAAAAATAAATAAATATTAAAAAAATTTTTTTAAAGAGGTGAACTGCAAAGAAGAGCTTCAGGAGAAATGTCAAAGGTTAGTGAGTACAAGCAGGTGGGCAGTCAATGCCAGGTCTTGGGGGTCTAGCTGGTGACACTTAGACCTGAGTCCTACAGGTCACTGGGAGCCCTAGAAGGGTCTTAAGCAAGAGAGGGATGTGATGAAATCTGTATTATTGAAAATTGCTTTAAGTAAGGGACATAATGGATGAAGGGAAGGGCTATGAGGGTAAATGGAGGCCAGAAAGTGCAAACTTTGAATGTCCAGCTGAAGAGTGTCAACTTGGCTTTGTGGGCAATGGGAAGCCACAGAACATTCTGGGTGATGACTGGGCGTGAACCAGAGGGTCAGTGGGGATGGAGAGCTGTCTGTGGAGGTGGGAAGGAACAGGAAGGATCAGCCAAGGCTGATCTCTGGATGGGGCAAGAGTTTCAGTTTCCCAGCATAAGGCTTTGCCCCACTGACATCTCAACCCCACATGGGTGCTCAGTGCTGTGTCATCTGTCCCTGCTCCCCAGAGCTGACCTCCAACCCAGACAGATGGGACGTTGCTAGGGGTAACCTGAAGAGGAAATATGAACCAAGAGTTTCCGGGCAGGGCGCTGTGAGTGGAAGAAGAAAAAAGGAATAGCACATTGGCATGTCAGGAGGTGTCTTAGAAGTCATGTAAGCCTCTGTCCCCAGGGCAAACGACTATTGGCCTCTGCTCCCACAGGTCCAAGGGTGGCAAACCCTGTACCTCCACAGCAGCCTTTCCATAGCTGGTTGGCTCTTCCGGTGAGAAGGTTCTGGGGCTGGCATGGCGTCAGAACTGTAAGGAGCCTTGGAACTCTTATCTCGCTCCGCCTGTCTACTAGATAGAGGGACCTTGATGCTCAGAGGGACACAATCCTACACCGAGGTCACAGAGGGAGTTGTCCCCAGCTTGTGTCAGAGCAGGCCCTAGAAACTCCCCGCCCAGTTTCAGAAATGATTGTTTTTGTCAACCTACTTTTCAAAACCCAGTAGTACACGCATACAGAGCAAACAACTTTTAAACAACGTTTCCGTGAAAAGCCAGTCAGTCCCCTGCCCGCTCCAGCCCCAACTCTCCATGACCTTCCTCAGGGTGCCTCTGTTCCAGCTTCTTAAACACCGGTGTCAGGGGTAACATATGCACGTACCTGCATGTATACAAGACCCCTGCCTTTTTTACGTAAAAAGTAACACACCATACCCTGTACCACACTTTGCTTTTCCCACTTACCAAAATGATCTTAGAGGTTGATCCTTAATCCATCCATGTGTAGAAGACACTTTAAAAAAAAAAAAATAGCTGCATAGGCTTCTATCATGGATGTATCCTAATGATAATCTGTTGAACGAGGCCCTCAAGGTGCATGTTAGGTAATAATAATAATGGTGATTTTTAGTCACTTTAAGAACAGTTACTCTTTTTAATCTAAGTTATCTAACTTAGTTATCTACTTTTTTTTTATTTTTTTTTAACGTTTTTATTTATTCTTGAGACAGAGAGAGACAGAGCATGAACGGGGAGGGGCAGAGAGAGAGGGAGACACAGAATCGGAAGCAGGCTCCAGACTCTGAGCCGTCAGCACAGAGCCCGACGCGGGGCTCGAACCCACGGACCGCGAGATCGTGACCTGAGCTGAAGTCAGACGCTTAACCGACTGAGCCACCCAGGCGCCCCTCTACTTTTTTTTTTTAATTTTTTTTTAATGTTTATTTATTTTTGAGACAGAGAGAGAGCATGAACGGGGGAGGATCAGAGAGAGGTGGACACAGAATCTGAAACAGGCTCCAGGCTCTGAGCTGTCAGCACAGAGCCCGACGCGGGGCTCGAACCCACGGACCGCGAGATCATGACCTGAGCCGAAGTCGGCCGCTTAACCGACTGAGCCACCCAGGCGCCCCCGTTATCTACTTTAAAAAAAGTTTTTAATGTTTATTTATTTTTGAGAGAGAGAGAGAGAGAGTGCAAGAAGGGGAGGGGCAGAGAGACAGAGGGAGACACAGACTCTGAAGCAGCCTCCAGCCTCCGAGCTGTCAGCACAGAGCCCGACACGGGGCTCGAACTCACAGACCTTAGCCCACTGAGCTACCCAGGCGCCCCTAGTTATCTACTGTTAAAATCTAAGTTAATCTAATGCATGTAAAGAAGATTTTATTGGCTCATGAGGCTGTGTCTGTGTCCAGATAACCCCTAGTGACTTTTTAAAAATCAATGAGCCCTCAGACTCCTCATATACCCATTCCACACCACCACCCCGCCCCCCACCATTCTCCCATAGGGCGGTCACCACTGTTTGTTTTGGTGTGCGTGTAACCTCTTGGGAGAAAAATTAGGAACTCCCAATACACATATATGTATAACCTTTAAAAAACTGTATGCAAAAGGGGTCATAACATACACAGTCTTCTGTCTCTTGCATTTTTCACGAGAATTGCATCTTGAAGATTTGTCCACCCCAGGGCAAAGTCTTGGCTTTGGTGTCTTCATGCAGCCTCTTCGTCCCCTCCTGTTGGACATCAGAGGTTCTCCTCTTTGCTTACCTTACACGGAAGACTGTTGACCATCCTTATATTTTTATATTCTCTAGCTTTGCCAGATCGCCCTTCAGAAAAATGGACTACCTTGCCCCTCACCCAACAGTGTTTGTGAGTGTGTGCGTTTCCCCCCACCTTCAACAGCAAAAGTATCACCAAACTTGTTCGTTTTTGCCAACTTGGTAGGTTAAAAAGAAAAAAGTGACTCGCATGCTCTATTTTGATTCGTATTTCTTTAATATGCATTTAATTACCAGCGGCATTGAATATCTTTCCATGAATTGCTTGTTCATATCCTTTGCTCTTCTTTTCTAATCGGTTAGTCATCTCTTCCTATCGATCTGAAAGAGCTCGTTCTGGGTCAGGAAAATGAACGTTCATCTCATTTTCTTCAATTTACTTCTGGCATCTGTGCTGCAGATAATTTTTTTTTTTTAAGTTTGCCGTGTGTCCTTTTTAACTTTGTGGGTTTTTTTAATTCTGTTCAGAAGTTTTAATTCTCACATAGGTAAATTTATTACTATTTTCCTTCGTGGTTTCTGGAAATAAAAATATTTATACAGTGCACTTTGCACAACCTTTTCACACAGTATCATGGTTGATCTGCACAGCAGCCTTTGAAGCAAGGCGGAGTGGGGATTTTTATCATTCGTTTCATTTTATAGATGAGTCCACATGAGGCTCAGAAAGGTGAGAGGACTCGCCCAGGCTGCATAGTTTCTAGAACCCTTGCTGTTCTCACTTCCCTCACCTGCTTTCCAATTAACCAAGGAACACACTCCTGGCACTGATAACAAGAGGATGTGTCTTCTCTAGAAGAACGTCGTCAGTTATTAAAACCACAAGCATCTTTTCTTCCTTTAGATGCTCTTTTTAAAAACGTTTTTGAAATTATAAAGTTCATTCATAGCTCTTAAAAACAAAACCTCCAACATACAGAAGAATGTAACAGGAGGCTCGGGATGGGGACACATGCTCTGCCCCAAAAGTCTACTCCCGGTGGCCACTGTCCAGTTTGCCGTGAGCATCAATAAGGTGCCACGAGGTGAGGAAGAGCCACCAGGAGCTGGACTGCTCCTTTATTCACCTGTCACTCGTGCCTTGTATACTCCAGGAATGCCTTAGACGCTCAGTAAACGCTGCAAGGCAAGAGACTGAGGTGGTCAGGTGCCCCTTTTTCATAAGTCTGTGTTCAAATCCCAGCTCAGACACTTAGCAGTTGTGTGAGCCTGGAAAGGTGAATTACCCTCTCTGTGCTATGGTGTCCTTGTCTATGAAATTGGGATAGTAGTTCTACCGCAAGTAAACGAACTAAGTCCCATAAAGCGCTGAACAAAATGTCTACCTCTCGCCTCTGATCTGTCGGTTCCTTCCTCGATCTGCTGCCTACTCCAACCTGGTCCCCATATCCAGGGTCATGAGATATCAAAGCTGAAAATCAGGCTTCTTCCCTCCCAGAAGCCCAGAGAGGGGAAGTGCCTTGCCCAAGGTCATGCAGCCCGTGGGTGGCAGGGCCCGCAAAGACTCCAGTCTCCTGACTCATTACATCACTAAGGCGGCTTCCCCACAGCTGGACCACTGCAGACGCGTCCCTCTGGCCTCCTGTCTCGCCCCTTCTGGCCACCAGGGGGCGTTTCCTAACTCACAGCCCAAACAGCTGAGGTCCTGGCTGCAAACTGGTCGGGGGCTCCCCGCCGCCTAGGAACGAACGGAAGATGCTCTTTATTTGGCCTGGTGTTCAAGGCTCTCAGAACCCGCCTTCTCTCCCATACACACCGGACAATGCGCATTCCCATCCTTGCTTTATCCTTAAGCACCCTCCTCCTGGAGCGTCGGCCCCCTTCCTGCCCCTTTTAGGCCCAGCCTCTCCTCTTTAGGCCACTTCTTCCCCAGGTATCGGGTCCCTCTCTCAAACTGTGCCACCCCATCCTCTAGGAGAGTTGCCACACCACTGAGGCCCATCCCCAGCATTCAGCTGGTGCTGAGTCAACGTTTGCTGTTGGGTAAGCCGCGCAGCCGGCAGGCAGAGACCCTCCCCCCAGACTGCGAGGGGCGTTGTGTCCTGGAGGGGACTCAGAGGGACGTGGTGCCAGGGTAGGTGTGAGCATCCCGCTCCCGCTGTGCAACTCCGGACCAGTGGCTGCCCCTCTCTGAGCCTTGGTTTTCTCATCTGTGAACCGGGAAGGCTGGGGGGGGGGGGGGGGGGGCTGGGCATTGCCTGCCTGCTGGGGCTGCATTTCTCCGGGGGAGGGGCCGAGGGACTTGGCCTGAGGTCGCGGTTACTAGGTGTTTATGTGAGGGTCTCGGGGAGTGAGGGAAATGCTGGGGCCACAGTGCGCGCTCCAGCGCGCCTGGACCTTGTGTACCCGGCTCCCCCAGCCAGCGGCTGCAGCGGCCCCACCAACCCGAGCGCCCTCACCTTGTCCCCGCTCGGGTGACGTCGGCGGCCGGGGCGGCACCCATCCTCCCCACCGCCCCCGCCCCCCCCCCCACACATACACCTTTCCAAGGGGGTAAACTGAGGCTGGCGTGGCGAGGCCTCAGCCAAGGTCACGGCGCGCGGTGGCGGAGAGGGCAGAAGGGCCGGCGGTGCTCGGGCTCGGGCTCGGGCTCGGGCTGCTGACGCCCCCGGGCCCCCCCGCGCCCCGCCGGCCCGACGCGCTGGAGCCGCGCCCGCGCTCCGCGCCCGCCGCGGGGACGGCGCGCGCTCGGCGGCTGCAGGCGGACCCGCGAGGTAGGAGGCGGGCCGGCGGGGGACGCGCGCGGCGGCCGGTGCGGTGCGGTGCGGTGCGGGGTCGAGCCCGGGGCTGGGGGCTGCGGCGACTGCGGCCCGGAGTCCCCTCCGCCGAAAGGCCTGGGCGGCAGCTCCGCCCCCGGAGCCGCGGCTACACGGACGCGCGAGCAGCTCTTGGGAACCGGGGGAGGGAGGGGTGATCGCAGGAGGCTTTGCGGAGCCGGGCCGGGGAGGAGGTTCCGAGGCCGCAGTGGCGGAGAGGACACTGGCCACTGGGTCGTAGGGTTGGGGGATCAGAGGCCGCCAGGCTCTCGGCCTTGGAAGCCGGGGTTACGCAGGCGGCCCGGAGGGCCTGGGGTGCGCCAACGCCAGTCTTTCTGAGCCCGGGCTCTGCGGGTGTCGCTCTCTGGAACTCGATCGGTGAGGACGTAGGAGATTCAGCCTCCGCGGCTATGCGGACCCTTTATCCAAAACCTTGTGGACGCTGAAGGCGCGATGTTGGGGGGAGGGGGGGGCTCAGGGTGCTCCATTTGCGCGTCTATGCAGTTGGCTGTCTCCCTGGGGCGGGGAAACGTGAATCCAGGCCCGGAGGGTCGCCTGGTGAAGCTGCCCCCCACCAGCCCTTTCCCTGCTCCTGCCTCCCAGCGGAGAAAACCAGCCACGCGTCCGGGGTCGGGAGCCTGCGGGCGGGAGGTTGAGGCATCTCCGGAATTCGCTGGGAGCCAGATAGACGCGTCCAAGGGAGGGAGTGAGGAGTTAGGGCTGGGCTGGAGGGCTGGGTCCGAATCCAGACCTGCCCCTGACCCCCTGTGTGACCTTGGGCAGCCCCTCCTCCTGCCACCACGTAGGCAAGAGGCTGGTTTTTATTCTGGAGACGTTCCGGGTCAGACCCCCAGGGGCCGGCAATCGGTGTAGGTGACGGTGCTTGAGGACTGGAACAGCCAGGGCAGTCTTTGGACCCAGTCCCAAATAGGAGGCAGCAGTGGTCTGAGAACTGATGGGGTTGTTTCAGGTGTCAGGACAGCCTGAGGTGGACGCTCGTGGGCCAGGGGGTCCGGGGTGTAGGAAACCCTTGCCCTGTCTGATACCACTGCCTTGGGCAGTATTGAGGGAAGGGACATTTGGCCCCGGTGGTGAGAGGAGGCTGTCCCCACCCCAGTCATGGGGAACCCCCCTTCCCATGTTTCTGCCGGGCATTTGCCACTTTAAATTGCCAAGCTCTCAACTGTCACAGCTGATCTGTTCCTGGAGCAGACGGAGCAGAAAGACGACGGTGTCCCCTCCCCCCGGCCCTGTCCATGAGATTAGGCTCATGGGGACGGCATTCTGCTCTGCCTGGTCAGCTTTGCACATTTTGCTCTGAGCATGCTCCATAATTGGTGGGGGTGGGGGGAGAGGGGAAACACTTGTCCTGCACTAGGAGCAAGAGTCTGGTTGTGCACTTTGACGAGGCCCTGCTCCATCCGCTCTGTGCTCTGTCCCCACCAGACTGCACATGCTGGCCTGTGCGGCCCCTGGGAGCAACTCTAAACTGAGGTGACACGGGAATGCCCCTCTGGTCACCCTCTCCTGCCCCCAGCACTGTGCCTGACTCCTCCCTTGGGCTGGTAAGGCCAGAGCCCAGCAGTTGAGTTTGAAAGGAGAGAACAGAAACAGTCCCACCCCACCCCCTTTGCCCCCCACCCCGGCAGGAAAAGATGAGCTAAGAGGGGCTGGGGGTGCCACAATGCCCACAGCCTTGACACTGAGCATCAGAGCTGGAGGGAGCATCCTAGGGCCCAATCCCTTATTAGAGATAGGGAAACTGAGGCCAGAGAGAGGCAGGAACACGTCCAAGGTCACACAGCCTCCCACTGTCCCCAGCTCTCCAGACATCCTTGGGTTGCTAGGGAACACTCAGAGGACTCGCTGTTCCCATAGAGGTCCCTGCAGTGGAGAGACAAGGAAGGGGACTGGTGCCGTCTTCTGCAGGGGACTCCAGCTCCTGCACACCGTGCAAACATTAAGCAATCTCAGGTCTCATGACCAGAGTTGCCATCCTTTCTCAAGGCTGCTTTTCAAAAGTGCCTGTGGCTGCCTGCCCTTCCAACAGCTGTTCTGACCAGCCTGCCCTGCCCACCCCATACCTGCTGGCCCCACAGCAACCCCCATGATATCAGTTATGCCCCTTCCCCATTGTGCGGAGGGGAATGCCAAGGCCGAGCCAGAACTTGGGACCCTTTGTGTCTTCACCTTTCTCCCACCCCCGGTGTTCTGACTACCGGGATGGGGGGTGGGGGGTAAACTAAGCACCTAACCAACCGTACCCTAAAAGAGCACAGCCGGCCTTTGGTTTTATAGTAAGCTTCCTGTCAGCAGGGTGTGCAAGCGGGGCTCAGTACTGACCAGTGAGGGAGGCTACGAATCTGGAGGGTTGACCCCATGTCTCATCCCTCCCTGCCGGCATCTCAGAATTGGGGTGGGGAATGGGATTGTTTGCTCCTGTCAAGAAGTGAGTTTTGCATAAAAGTGGCTGGGCCAAGCCCCATCCTGTTGGTGAGGTCCGTGTGGACCGGGATTCCCCCCCTCCCGCCCCCACACCACGGAACTCAGACCTGACTATTGCCATGGTGAGGTGTAACTCAGACCTGCTTGGGGGAACAGCATCTTCTAGTGCCTGCTGTCTTCCCACTGGACCCAGCCTGGCCCCGTCCCGGCTCCCACAAGAATGCATACCCCGCCCTGCCACCTAGACACCTCTGTTCATCCCATTTTATTCTCATCCATGTCACTGCTTCAACAGAGCCTGCCCTGAGTCCCTGTGTCCTCCCCAAAAGTGAGCCATTATCGCTGAGCAGAATAGCGTGCTGGGGCATCGGTGAGACTGCCATTAGACCTCCCTGGTGAGACACTAGGCTTCAGGAAGCCCCTCCCGCTCCCCCACCCCCCAGGCTGTTCAGCAGGGCTACCTCAGCAAGTGCCAACTTGGGAAGGCAGGACACAGGCAGCCAAGCTGTCAGCGACTCTTCGAAGAACTACGTGTATGTGGCCTTCTGATCCAACACGATTGCATTTCAAACCCAGTGAACGTTTTTTAAGCATCTGCTCCTTTTGCCAGAGCCCCTCACGGCGGCTCTCACATATATTATCCCATTTCATTTGCAAAACCACAAAGCCATCCATCAATGTGTGTGAAGGTTCTGGAAGCATAATATTAAAACAATTATGTCAATCCCACAGGCCAGCGGGAAGGATTTGGGATGCTGCACCCTCCCACCTACCTCGGATGACGATCCTTTCTGTTCCTTGGGCCCCCAGAGCCCCACGGTTTGCCAGTTGTCCTGCCCAGATGCTCCTAGGGAGACATTCCTCTGGGAGGGGCTCATGAGTGAGCACAGAGTCCAGGCTGACCCACATAAATCCACGTGCCATATGTGACAGGGATATAAAGGCTTGGGCCTCACATGCTGCCTCTTTAGAAGGTAATCCCAGCCTGTGCTGTGTCCCTTTCTGTTGGAATGACA
This sequence comes from Felis catus, assembly GCF_018350175.1. Taxonomy (NCBI): domain Eukaryota; kingdom Metazoa; phylum Chordata; class Mammalia; order Carnivora; family Felidae; genus Felis; species Felis catus. The sequence continues at coordinate 56,637,984 of NC_058369.1, forward strand.
CAATCACTCATGACTAAACTCCCTGAGGCCAGAACAGTGGCTGAGGCACCTCATAGTCCCTAGTGCTGGGGGCTAATATAATTTTTTGTTGTGCTCAACTGAGCTGGATCCAAAAAACAAAAAAAACAAAAAACAAAAAACAACCTGCCTTCATGAGGTAGTGAGTTCCCTTCACTGGAGGTATGCAAACTGAGGCTGATCAGAAGATTTATGTTTCTCAGTTGGTTTAGATGCCCTGGAGGGTCATTGGAGCTCCAGGACTCCCAGAGCCAATGATTTTTTATTATTATTATTATCTGAGGGCTTGCTGAAAGCTATCCTGATAGTAATATAGGTTTGTAAAAATGCTAAGGGCCAGGGTGTTTTAATAAAGCCAGTTGCCTGGGGATATTATGGGAACATTTCATTATTCAGCTCATCCAGATACGGAACTAGGACCAGTTTTTGGACTTAGCCAGGGGGCCTGAGGATTTGGTATGAAGTGAAGCAATACGGAAATTGAATGTCTTATGGCAAATCCGTGAGCAGTGCTGGGGTCACTGTTGGTCACCCTGGCTTGGGAAACTTGAGGGAAGAGCACTTTGGACAAGCTCTCGCTTTGGACGAGTCCTTTCCCCCCCCCCCCCCACCCGGACCGGAGTTTGGAACAGGCCAGGACACAGTTTGGAAGGGGCGCCTGGGTGGCTCAGTTGGTTAAGTGTCTGACTCCGGCTCAGGTCAGGATCTTGTGGTCTGTGAGTTCAGGCCCCGCATCGGGCTCTGTGCTGACAGCTCAGAGCCTGGAGCCTGCTTTGGATTTTCTGTCTCCCTTTCTCTCTGCCTCTCCCCCGTTCACACTCTGTCTCTCTCTGTCTCTGAAAAATGAGTAAATCGTTAAAAAAATTTTTTAAAAAAAGAACATGCTTTGGAAGCTGTAACTGGCACCCCAAAGGGGTGGGGTTGGGGGGTAGGAATGGGGGAGCAGGAGGGCTGGAGCACGTAGACCCTGATATCCGGACCCTGTATGTGGACTGACTGAAAGGCTGGCCTGCCTCTGGGGCTGGGTTCAAGTGCCAGCTCTCAACTTCCTAGTGCTGTGACCTTGGATAATTCACAACCTCCCTGAGCCTCAGTTTCCTCCTCCTTAAGATGGGGGTGATGATAGTACCAGCTGCCTAAGACAGTTATGAAAATAATTCTGAGAAAGTGTGTCAATGTCATAGTTATTTTTCATTTTCTCCTTTGGGGATGTCACAGGAGCCACTGAGTATTTCTAGGACCTCAGAGTCCAAATAGAAATGCAAGCTCCATTCATGCAACAACTATTTATGGAGCACCTACTATGACACCGCAGGAGCAAAACAGACAAAAAACCCTTCCCCCCAGGAGTTTTTGTTCTAGCGCCCAGAGACCCACGGTAGATAAGTAAGGGAATAAAGAAAATTTCAGAGAGTGGTAAATGCTACAAGGAATCAGTCTGCCCTGATTGATGTTAAAGGTGATTTGCAATGGAAAAATTCTCCCAAACAGAAAAGGAGAGAACCTGGTTTGGGACCTAGATTCCGGTCCTGACCCCAACTTGCTGTGCAGCCTTGGGCAAGTTCCTTTCTATCTCTGATCCTCGGTGCTTGTCTTTAAAATGAGAGGGTAGAATGAGCCCTCGAAGCTCAGATGTCCTGTGTGGCTGGGTGGCCATGGCATCGAGGTGTGACCGGTTGTGGCAGGTGACTCTGCAATCACAGCTTGGGGTGTCCGCCCGTCCCCTACCAATGTCAGATACTTCTTTCTGTTTAAATGTGATATGCAACCTGTCACACAGGAAAGTGAATAGACATCTGTGCAGCAGCTTAAAGAAAAGTTAGAGACACATACATGTGCCTACCACCTGGGTCAAGAGACTGAGTGTTGCCAGAAGCCCCCTACCCCCACCCGGCTTGGTGCTCTTCCCCAACCATTACCCCTCAAAGAGTCTCACCATTTAGACTCTTGTGTTAATGATGCTCTTGTTCTTGCTGTGTTGCCGCCCGGCGGAACAACTCTGTTTTTTTTTTAATGTTTATTTTTGAGACAGAGACAGAGCGGGAGTGGGGGAGGGGCAGAGGGAGACACAGAGTCCAAAGCAGGCTCCAGGCTCCGAGCTGTCAGCACAGAGCCCGATGCGGGGCTCGAACTCACGAACGGAGAGATCATGACCTGAGCCGAAGTCGGAGGCTCAACCGACTGAGCCACCCAGGCGCCCCAGCTGAACAACTCTTTACGGTATCATTTTGTTTTTCTTATTTTCGAGCTGTCTGTTAAATAGACGTAGGCTGTAGATAACTTGTTTGGGTCTGGCTTCTTCGGCTTGCGGGTGCAGCTCTGTGACTCCTCCAGTCGTGAGTAGCTACGGTTTGTCCTTGTCACTGCCGGGTCGTATTCCCTCGCCTCGCTGAGGCCACAGTTTATGTATTCCAGTCTACTGTGATGGACATGTGGGTTGTTTTTAGTTTGGGGCTATTGTTCTCGAACCTGTCTGTGCCCTAGTGTGCATGGCATGCCCTTCTCTAGGGCATTACCTCTCACTGGATCGTAAAGAATGCTGTGTGGTCGTTCCGTCCCATGGCACCCCCTTCTCCCGGCATCGGCTATTATCAGTCTTTGGCATTGTTGCTCAGCTGGTGGGTGTGTAATAGTGGGTCACCGTGGCATTAATTTGCATCTCCCTGATTGCTGATGAGGTTGGGTCGTTTTTGCCTGCTTATTGGCCATTTGGATCTCTTCTTTGGGGAAGTGTTTTTGCCCATCTTGGGCTTTTTATTTTCTTGTTGATTGGGGGGATTCTTTAGGCATTTGAGACTTGAATCCTTGATCATTTATGTATGTTGTAAATATCTTGCCGTTTTTACTCTTTCTGGGGTCTTTGGGTGGACATCTTCATTTCAGAGTTCTTTTTTTTTTTAAGTTTATTTTTTTATTCTGAGGGAGAGAGAGAGAGAGAGAGAGCAGGGGAGGAGCAGAGAGAGAAGGAGAGAGAGAATCCCAAGCAGCCTCCACACTGTCAGCGCAGAGCCCAGCTCGGGGCTCAAACTCATGAACCGCGAAATCATGACCTGAGCCAAAATCAAGAGTTGGACTTTCAACCGATGGGGCCGCCCAGGCGCCGCATTTCAGAGTTCTTCATTTAAGTAGTCAAATTTATCTCGAGCTTTATTATCAATGTTTTCTGTTTTAAGAAATCCTTTCCCACTCCGTGGCCGTGCATATTCTGTATATTTTACATTAGATCTTTACCTGGAATTGATTCGTGTGTGGCGTAAGATAAGGATCCCGTTCCAAGTGTGCACACGCACACACACCATTACCCAGCACCATTTGATGAGCCCTTTTCCCCATCTGCCCTGCCCCCCCTCCCCCCACATACCCATACCTTTCCCGGGGTGGCGGGCAGGAGCCCAGGACACGGGCTCTGGACAGGAGGAGCCAGCAGGAGTGTGGTGATCAGGGACAGCCCCCGAGGGCAAGGAGGGCTGCGCGCAGGCGGCCCTCCCCCACGGGACCAGCTGCCACTCCTGCCAAACAGGTCTGTGGGGCTGTGGCTGTCACGTGTCCCGCTGGCGCTGACTCGGGCTCTGGCGGATTAAGCAGGGGCCGAGGGCTTATGACCCATGCTGGCCACTGCATAGGCCCAGGAAGGGCTGAGGAAGCTCATCTACGTGGGCCACAGAGGAGGCCCCTGGGGCCAGCGAGGCCGTGCTGTGTGCTGCAGGAGACCCCCACCCAGGGCACTGGACCAAGGTAAGGGAGGGCCAGGGCGATCCCTGGCTGTGTCTTCCTTGCCCACCTCTGGGTACCTGCGTCTGGAAAATAAACGTCTCCTCCTAAGCCCTTTGCATCCGGGTCTGTTTGAGGCAATGGAAGTAGGAGGTGGAGGGCCACAGCCTGCCACAAGGACCTGCCAGATCTCAGGCCGCTATGCGAACTCTCTTGAGCCCACACACAGGCTCAGGCACCCAGCCCACCTGTCTCCTAGGGGGCTCGGCGTCCTCTCCAGTGTCCAGGGCATGCCCGCCAGAGAGAGGGGGTCACTGCCAACCTCCAGTCGGCCCTCCAGATCCCGGTGCCTTTCCCCGGGCAGTGGCCAGTCCCTGGCCTGGCAGGACATAGCCTTACTGCTCTTGGAGTTATCAGGGCAGGGAGGGAGGGAGGAAGTGGGTGTGGACTGAGCACCTGCTAGGTGCCAGGCACCTCCCCTTGGAGTAGGAGTAATCTTTACTCCTACCAGGCAAACCAGGGCAGATTCGCCCATTTAATAGACGAGGAAACTGAGGCCCAGGAAGGGGCTGTGGTTCAGCAGGGGCCTGGGCTGAGAGCATGGCCCGGCAGCATCTCAGTGGAACGTCTCCAGGGCCCCGGAAGTTGTAGGCTCTGCTCCCACCACGGCCTGTGGACTCCCCTTGGTTGCCTGACAAGGCACATTCCCTCTGGAGCAGTGTCGCTCCTCCCCAGGCTCTCTGAGAACTTCAGGTCCCCGGGAAGAAGTGAAGAGCAAGAATCAGCCTAGAACTAGGCCAGGACTAGTGTGCCTAGCCAGGCTAGGACCTGGACAATGGTTTGTGTAGTGGGGGTGACAACAAGAGGGGCCCCTTCTCTGGGTCACTCTGTGGCTACAGTGCAAATGTGCACGAATGGGCCACCAACGCGGCCCGTGTCCCAGCAAGCACAGAGAAGGTTTTTACAGAGAAGGTCGATACCTGAGCTCCCTTTATTCTTTCTTTCCGGGCTCTTATTTTCGGTTTATTTCTAGGAGTTTACTATTTGCTTAGGAAAGCAGGCCGGTGGTAAAAATGTTCAACATTACAAGAAGATACAACAAAAACTTCATATGCCCCCCACCTCCCGCTCAGAGCAAACATGGAAAGCGTTTTTGTGGTATCTGGTCGGAAATATTCAGGAGCTGTGTGTGTGTGTGTGTGTGTGTGTGTGTGTTTATTCCCCGTGCTGTATTTTAAAGAAAACACCCAGCAGCTCCCTCTGCCCCTATCCTGTGGCTTCCCTCTGGGCCTTTAAATCCGCCCACTCGGCTAGAAAGGCCGGCTGCCTCCTCCCTCCAGAAGGCACACATATTTGTGGACGCTGGCACCAGATTTTCCTCGTCAGCAGGACTCGAGGGAGGCTGTAGCCTGGCACGGGGCAAACAGGGGGATTGTTGAGCTGCAAAGAACGGTCCCTCTGTGCCCCATGAAGGCCCAAGTTGGGAGACCAGCTCCCCCTCCTCCCCACTCCAGCAGATCTGGGGCTGGAGCGAGGGCGGAGCCTGGAGACCTGGCGCGGGCCCAGCCTGGCTGCCAGCTGGCCATTGGGTGACCTTGAGCATGCCCTGGCCTCCTCCAGGCTCCTGACTCGATGCAGAAGCCCAGGGCATGCAGCAGTCTCTCTGAGAGGACTGAGGGTCTGTCTCCTTGAAGACCCAAGCAAGCCACATGTCACCCTTTCCACCTGAGTTTAAGCCCGTGATGTGGGCTGGGGTTTTCACTGCCCTCCTGCTCAGATTTGATGGGATTCCATGAGGCAGCTTAAGTCAGTGCTAAGTTTTGCTGATGTTTTCTCTGTGAGCCTTGTGATTTCTGGACCTGCCGGTGGCTTATCTCTGCCGTGGAAATCTCCCAGAGGGCTTTCTCTGGGGCTTTCCCTCTCCCAGGGCCTAAGAAAGGAAGGCACAGGTGGCTGCATGTGGCCACATGTCCTGCATGCATGATTACAAGTCCGTACTGGAAGGGCTCCCTGCCCCCTTGAAGGAAGAGCCAGATCCACTGTCAGTGTGAGGAGAGTAATAGTAGGAACCCCACCCAGTGGGGCGGAGCTCCAGGCGCTTCTAGTGTACAGATGTTCAGGTTGTGCACTGTATGAGAGCAGTTGGCAAAGAAAGAAATGGCAGTCTCGCCAAGCGTGGGCGTAAGAGGCTATGTCCACCAGAAGAGGGCGCCTTTTACAGATTCACATATGGGAGCCCTGCCTGCTGGTGGTAGAACCAGCCTTGAGCATGCTGACTGGCAAAGGAGAGATGCCTGGGAATGGGTTCTCCTCCCCACTTAGGCAGCCCTCCTATGCTTAATTTTTTAGACTCTCTCTCCAGGACTCTGTTGGTAACCTCAGGGGCAAGGGAACTCCATTCTCCTCCGTCTGCGTGAGCGTCTCAAGCAGATCCAGCCCGGTGAATCTTGAGGGAACTGGGCCATATGCCTGGCTTCAGGGGCCACAGAATGGCTTCAGTCAAAACAGACCTGGGTCCACGTCTCAGCTCTAGCTTTTCCCGGCTGTCTGCTCCTGGTCAGGACATCGGTGCACAGACCTTCCACTTCACCGTCTATTAATATCCCCCTCCCCAGAACTCAAGTAGGAAGGACCTTTATTTCCCTCTGTGCCTGGCCCCTTGAGAAATGAATGCTGTATTTACGAAGGCATGTTAATCTGGGGACAGGGACTCACGTGAACTAGACATAACTGATTTCATCCACAAATATTTCTGAAGCACCTAGTATGTGCCTGGCACTGCACTGGAGCTGAAATAAATGGGGAATCGAGCAGACACGCTCCTTATCCTCACACAGTTGTGCAGCATAAGAGAGGGAGACGCTCCCCTGAGCAGCATCCGCGGTGCTAGGAGACATTCCTCGATGGGGCCTGTGAGGAGGTCAGGCAAGGCCTCCCTGAAGGAGCTGAGGCATGCAGGTGGAGCCGGGGTCAAGTAGGTGAAAAGAGAGAGACGTGTGCTGGACAGAGGGACTGGCCTTTGCAAAGGCCCAGGGGCAGGAGCCAACTTGCTGGATAAGAGGCTGAGGCCGCACGGAGGGGGAGGGCAGAGGCCAAATCTGCGAGGCCTTGTGGGCATAGCGAGGAGTTTGGTACTCATTTCTTAAGCAGTGAGGAGCCAGGGTTCGAAGCAGGGCAGTGACATGTTGTTAGATTGAAACGTCGGTGAAATTGGGTTTGAGCCCTGCTCTGCTTCCTAACGCAGCCGCCCGCCCTCTGTACAAGGAGAGCTGGGGAGGAGGGGGCCTTAGATTCTTCAGGCAGAATGGAAGAGGTTTGCATGAGGAAGCTTCGGGCGGGGTCCACGGGCTGGCTCAGCGGCCCCTCACTACACCTGCTCCAAGGCTGGGCGGTACCACCCTGTCTGGCCCGCTGTGTCCCCTCTGGGAAGGCCAGGCTGCAGTTCTCTAGAAGGGCGAGAGGTGGCGCCAGCGCCCCAGCGGTGGCCGATGAACGCTGCCCCGTGCCAGGACCAGCCTAGTGAGTGGTGGGATTGGGGCCACTCTGATCAGGCCAGGGCCAGCCACACTGCCCCCTGCCCCTCACCCGCACCCTGACCTGACACCCAGACTGCTGGGTCGGTGGCTCTGGCCTGCAGTTTTCGCCACCCTATCTTTCGTCCTCTCCAGGGAGGGCTCCACCTGCTGTGCCCTGAACTGTGGTCTCAAAGCGATCATAATTTGCCAGCAAGTCCAACCTGGGGACTTCTGGGTGAACCCCCACTTTACAGGGCAGTGCTGGGGTCCTGATCTCTGATCTGCAGTTAATGAAGCCCCAGCCTCACAGGGAGGACAGGGGCATTGACAAGTCACGTGTGTAAAACACAGTGAGTGCCCAACAGTTAGTCTAGCCAGTGCTGGACATCTAGCAAGCCTTCAGAGCCTGGAAGTCCCTTCCCCAGCTCCACGTGGCCCCTGTCCCTCGCACTGGAGTTAAAGCACAAAAGGAGCCGATGTGTGTTGCATGAAGAAGTGCCCTTTCCAACCAGAGGCTGCATCCCAGAGTGGGGACCCTCATGGCTCGGACCATCCACCGTATCGAATCCCGCTTCCCTGTGATCTGTGCGTCTTGCATTTTGTGCGAGTGCCTTGGTACTTCTGGGCCTCTGTCCCTTGGGTAAGATGTGGACTTTGCCCTCTGTGTGGCTGTGCTCCAGTGTGAGCGCCATGGAGCACCGGGCACAGAATCGGTGCTCCGGAAGTGGCAGCCGCGGCCACTGCTAGTGTACCTAACTGTCCCTAGCGTAGAACTCCAGGTGACCACCAAAGGAGGCCAAGGGGAAGGAGCTAGAGGCTGCATCGCAAGCAGCCTACAGCAGGAGGGAACTTACTAGAAGGTAGCGTTATCCCCAGACTGTCGAGGAAAAATGGGAAGCAAGCCTGGAACAGGGCCCCTCCTGAGAGCAGGCGTCAGGATCCACTAGGGATGCCTCCCAAAAAGGAGGTGCCCACTGATCCGTACTTAGGCACCCGCAGGCAGGGCCGAGCCCGTGAGAGGCCCACCAGGGGGCAGCCACCATAGGGATATTGGCCCACTGTGGGAGGGAACAGGAGGGGTCTTGGGAGAAGAAATGGCCTCAAGGAAGACAACCGGGTTCCAAGCCCCGTGCCCCCACTCCTGGCTTCCCATCCCCATGCGCGGCGGGGATTACCCTTAACCAGGGTAATAATTACCGCGGACGTAGCTGACATGTTGAACAAATTGTTGTGTGCTTGTAATTACAAATTGCATTTCTAACACTCCAGGGGGTTCCCAACCTTGATATCTTTGCTATTAGACACATAAATTATACTCACTTAGGGAAATGGCGAGAGAGACCAAAATTGTCTGTGGGTTGTGCTGCGTAAGGGATGCTCGTTGTGGATCCGCTCCAGGAGTCTGGGGTGGCCCAGTCTGGGTCTTAAGGTTTACTCTTATTTCGTGGGGTAGGGTCGCATTCCCTTACCCACCCCAGGCCGGCTTGGCTCAGAGGCTCCTAGGCTTTCCTTGCCTAGGCCTACAGGTTGGAATCCCAGCTCTGCCACTAGCAGGGGAGTGGCCTCAGGGCATACCGCTTAACCTCTCTGTGTCTCCCTTTCCTCGTGGGGCTACGCAACAGGACTTGATAACTGGCCGCAGGAGAGCGTATGGGGAGCACTACCCAGCATTCGGAGGTGCTCCCCGGGGGGGCCTGACCTAGTGGGATGGCAGCCTAGTCTTGTTCCCAAAAGGATGGGAAGAGGGCCTTGACCTCCCCGCCACCCCCCACCCCCCCCCACCCCCGCCCCTCCACTGGGCCCAGGCCCCAGCTGGGCCCTCCCCGGCCTTCTGCGGCGGTTAAGTTACACTTAAGTAACACTCAAGTCAAGTTATGCTTAAGGATATTTCTCGTTGGAAAAAAGCGTATTCTCAGATCCCTGAGACCCGAGCCACATGAAATGATTCCAGGTGAGCCACAGATTCAGCGTTCGGTAACAAGGAAAATAATCACGTGGGACCCAGAAGAATGCTATTCCCTTCCCAATGCTCTTCCGGCCCTTCCAAGTATTTCAAGACCAAAGTGTCAGTGGGTGCTAAAGTTCTTTAACGCCTCTTTATCACTCAAAAGAAGGCTTAATTGTATCTTATTATTTCATAGGAAGTTATATAGTCACATGGTTCAACAGTTAAAGATACAAAAGGCACACAATGAGCACTGAGCTGCCCTCCCGGCCCTGTCAGTTTCCCCCAGAGGTAACCGCCATCCAGATACTTTATGCGTATGTCAGCCTGCATGTGTTTACTCCTCTCCCTTCCTTCTGTACCCGAATACAGCATTCATCACCTTCCTGGTTTCACCTGGCAATGTATCATGTATCTCATTCCCGATCAGGATATAAAAGTGATCCTTCTGTTTTATGGCTGCCTTCTATAACACGGATTCTCCGTACTTAACTAATTCCTGTGTTAAACAAACACAGAGCGGGACTAGAGCACAGGCCGTCTGCGGGTGACAGGATCCAAGCAGGATTTTATAACGGTGTTTTGGTGATTTGTTTTTATGGGAAAACTGAATTTATTCTCAGTGAGACTGGGATTCTTTGTTGATGGAGCAAATATATAGTTTCCCTGATATAAAGAATAGTGTTAAGTAATCGGTATACAGGTGCTATGTGGTCATTGGGAAAACCAACCTGGGGCTAAATCCAGGCCGCTTTTTTTTTTTTTTTTTTTAATGAACTGATTTCTTCTGCTCTTTTAAAAAAAATTTTTTTAATGTGTATTTATTTTTGAGAGAGACAGAGACAGAGTGCGAGCGGGGGAGGGGCAGAGAGAGAGGGAGACCCAGAATCCGAAGCGGGCTCCAGGCTCTGACCTGTCAGCACGGAGCCCGATGCGGGGCTGGAACTCACAAACAGAGAGATCATGGCCTGAGCCGAAGATGGACGCTCAGCTGACTGAGCCACTCGGGCGCCCCAAACCCAGGCCACTTCTGCCAGCAGAATTCTGCCCCCTTCATCCTGTGGCCTCATTCCTCACTGCTCACCCGTCCCCACTCTTCGCACTCCACATAGATGTAGATTTTGTGTGTACGATGTATGATTCTACTTTCCCAAGCGAACCAAGCTTTTGCCTATGCGGTTCCCTGTACCTGGAGTGCCCTTCTCTTGCCGGGCCACCCGTGAATTCCCTTTCGTGCCACAAATCCCAAGACAGGCATCACCTCTTCCAGGAAGCCTTCCCTAAATGGCCATCCCCCCAGCCCTCTCCCAGGTGGCTCCCACACTGCATTGGTGGCCCGTTGCAGTGCCCTGGCTAGTGCAGATTCCCAAACTGCAGCAGGCATCAGAATCACTGAGAGTGTGGAAATTTGCATTTCCATTGATTTGAGAACCACTGGTGGCATGGGAAGAACACAGGCCGAGCGTCAGTGTAGAGGTGGGTTCTAATCCCAGCTCCGTCCTTTACAGGTTGTGGGTCTTTGGACAAATTACTTAGCCTCTCTGGGCTTCAGGGCCTCCGTGATAAACTGGGATGCCTACCCACCATTTAGAGCGGCTGTCAGGATTATGTGAACTCCTGTGGGAACAGGGCTGGCACCAATGACTCTGATTTGCCTGCAGTCCCTTTACCCACCAAGCTTCCGGAAGGTAGGGCCCACGCCTCTTTGGTTCTGCATCCTCTGAGATACGCAGCCAGTGCCTGACACGTAATAGGTAATCATAAATGTTGGGGGCGGTTGTTGAAACGCATTCAGGAACGCCCACGTTCTCCGTTATAGATTTATTCAAACAATGACTCAGACATCACACATATCCCGCGTCCATTAATTCCGAATCAGTGGAGTCGAGTCAAGCTGGTTGCCGTTTTCCTCCCCCTGGGACGAAGGAAGGTGTTTAAATCAATAACATAAAGACGATTGCAGAGGGGAATGTTTAACCCACTTAAGAGAAGCTGTCGGTTAGGAGCACTTAGTGGCATCCGTTCGCCAAACAGACGTCCCCAGCACTTGTTATAAATGAACGTTATAAATTCATTAAGGGAGAGGGCCGCTGGGGCACTGGCTTGGCACCCCCGCGGTAGCTGTTTCTGTGGTATGCACGCACTGCAGAAGAGTAAGCCAGCTGCTTCCCTACTTCCAGGCATTCCCTGGAACGCCACGCGTCTGGATCAGTGGTGGCCGGCTGGGACGTTCCGAAACAGAGCCGGGCCTTGCAGATTTCTGTATTTCTTTCTAGATTTCCTCACGTTACCTGCTCCCTTTAATACAGATGGGCCCCGGTTTAAGCAAAGCGACATCAAGGAATACGTCAAGGATGGTCATTCACTTTGCTTAAAGGGATGCCTCTTTTATTGATAAAGTCTTGAGCGGCTGGATCCCGTAAGCAACGGGCACACCGGAGATGAAAATGGGTAACTTCCAGAGACTATCTGTGGTGTAAAAAGGGGCGCTGGCCCCGACGGAATAAGACAAGGGCGAGGATGGGGAGCGGGCAGGGGTCCTGCCATTCCCAGCTCACAGGCCTTGTGCCATCGCTCTGGTTGTCCTGAGTGAGAATGACTGGGTCAACAGGACTCACTCATTTATCAGACATTTATTGAGCACGTACTGTAGAGCAGGTGCCATCTGGATCCTGGGGACACCGTGGTAAACAAAGTCCCCTCCTTCACATGAAGATCTTCGTTCTGGTGGAGGGGACAGACCGTAAACAAGCAAGTAATTAAGCAAGATAAATATAGGCTGGGAGATGGGCTTCACAGGGAATTAGATGAGCTAGAGAGAACGGGGATGTGCTTTACCTGGGGGTGTCCCAGAAGGTCCCTCAGAGGAGGTGACAGCAAGCGGGCCGCCGTCTGTTGGAACATGTGTGTGCGGTCTCAGAGCCCTTCACATGTGGGGTCTGTCTCTTTCCCAGACTGTAGGTGTGGGGGTGGGGCTTGGAACCACAGAACCTAATTCCTCCTTCCTCTCGCAAACTAGTTCAAGGGGCCCTCTGAGCGTGAGCTCAACCCTGGGGCAGGCTTGTTGAGGGAGGAAGGGAGAGGCACAGGCAGCTGGGGAGAAGGGAAAAAGGCAGGACTGCTTGCCCGATTTGACCGCACCCGGGCCTCTGGGACGCCTAAGCAGAACTGGCAAAAGCCTCAAGTCCTTCCCAGGCCTGGCCACCACGATGCCCCTCCTGCCTCTCCCCAGCTGCTCTCCACTCCAGAGGGGAGGTGGGGCGTTCCCCAGGGCAAAAGGAACCGGGATTTGTGACCGGGGTCCTGGGAGCTGGCAAAGCGGGGGCAGTGGGAGGCAGAACTCTTGCTGGGGGCCCAGCACTTGATATGTCACTGAAGTCTTTGCAACAACCTCAGTGATATGCGTTGTTATCCCTTCCCATTTGACAGAGGAGACTGAGGCTCAGAGAGGCCATGTCCGAGACCACCCTGCCAATAAGGGGACTGGGCCGGGAGTCTGACTCCATAGCCGGTGGGGTGTGTGGGGGCTAGATTTGCTTTTGTTATTTCCATTATATCAGCCACGAAGGGAAATGGTCTTCCGCGGGGGACTTCTTGGAACTAAACCTTGAAGACCAAAGGGAATGGTGTTATAAGCACAGACTTGGGAATCAGACAGCCCTGGGTTCAAATCCTTACTTACTAGCTGCTTGGCCTCAAACAAATTCCTTAACCTTTCTTCTTTTTTTGTTTAATGTTTATTTATTTATTTTTGAGAGAGAGAGAGAGAGAGAGAGAGAGAGAGCATGTGCACACAAGCGGGGGAGGGGCAGAGAGAGAGAGGGAGACAGAGAATCCAAACAGGCTCCAGGTCCTGAGCTGTCAGTGCAGAGCCCGACACGGGGCTTGAACTCATGAACTGTGAGGTCATGACTTGAGCTGAAGTCAGATGCTTAACCGACTGAGCCGCCCAGGTGCCCCATTTACCTTCCTGAGGCTCAGTTTCTCTTTCTGGATGATAGGATGAGGACAATAATAGTAGTATGTTCCTTAGAAGGTTATTATAAGGCTTAAATGAGATGATAGGTAAAGCATTTAGCACGGAGCCTGCATTCAATAAGCACTTTGTGTAGGGGGAAGACCAGGCAGGTCTAGCTTCGTGGTTACGTTCATGGTCTGCGGGCCAAATGGACAGGTGCTCAAATCCCTATCATCCAGCCTCTAGGTGTGTGGCCCAAAGTAACTTACTCAACCTCTCTGAGCCACAATGTATCTGTAAAATGGAGGGTTGTTGAGCATTAAATGCGATCACTTCTGTAAAGTGCCTGACCCAGAGTGTGTGCCCCATGATGGGTGGCCTTGGCCGTCTCGGGAGGTAGCAGTACCCGGACTTAAGGAAGAGGCAGGTAGAGGCAGGGAGGTGGGGAAAGGAGGTTCAGAAAGACCCATCCACTTGCCCAAGAGGCAAGATCCAACATGAGATGCTGGGAAGCCAGGTTATGACACCACCAGGTGCCCACGCCGTGAGCCTTCCCACTCTGTGGGGGCAATGGTGGCACAGGGGAAGGGACCACCAGGCTCTGAAGGCCTGCTGGGTATCCGGCACTGGCTAGGCAATTATGGGTGTTCTTGCCAAGCCCCGCACCGCTCCTGCAAGGAAGGTGTACAGGTGAATACACCGAGGCCCCAGGAAGCTGTGTGACTCACCCGAGGTCACATAAGGGGATTGATAGGGAGTTAAAGACGCATGTCCAGGCCCACTGGCCACAAGGCTGCGTCTTCCACCTGCAGCGGAGAACTGAGGTCCCTCTCAGGTCCAGAGAGTGGACACAGAGGGGTTGGACCTGGAAGAGGCCTGGAGTCATTTTCCTGGAGCTGTCCCCGAGGGAGGGCTGACTCCCTCCACATAAGCATCGTGGGCCCTGCACCTCTATCCCTGAGGATCTGGCAGTGGCTTCCTTCTGCCACCAGCCAGGGAAAAGAGGCGTGAGTTTGAGGGGCTGAGGTGGGGGTCACTTTTGATTGTATCCAGGGGGCTGGCAGGGCCGCCTGATGGGAAGTGTGGTGCACAGTGTGATTCGGGGGTCGGTGCGGGCTCAGGGAAGAGCCCTTCACTGGTGAAGGTAGCAGCTCAGATATTTGCTTCTAAATTTCTTCCTGATGTCGTCAGGCCTCTTGAATCCTGCGAGAAGACTGGCAAATGGCCATTTCCCGTCCACTTGAACAGAGACCCATAATTGCAGTAGCTGCACTCAGAAGCCACAGGTCTGTTCTCCACAGGCCCTGCCCCCTCACCTCCGGGCCAAGCAGCCAGCTTACCTGGCTGGGCCCAGCAGAGGGACCAGGACGGGTGGAGCGTGCCCACAGGAGTGGCCAGACCTAGGAGGGATGCAATGAGCACCTTGTGACCCACGGCCACCACCACCACCTCCCTTCCCTTTTATGACGAACTATCACCCACTGGGTGGTAGGGGTCGCAGTGGGTGCTCGGGACCTAGAAGCATGGAGGGCTTCTTGGAGGAGGTGATCATTCCCAGCTGTTTTGTTCACATTGTCAGTCACTGAGCACATCCTGAGTTTTTCAGAGCTCCTACAGAGCCATCCTATACTGGTACAAGGTTTTGTTTCGTTTTGTTTGGTCTCTCCTTGCATCTGACCCTGTGTCCTAACCATGCGGTTCTGTTATTGCAACCCCTCTCTAAGGATTTTCCCATGCCCTCACAGGCTGTGTTAATCCCCTTGTCAACTGTTGGCATAACAGAACTGCGTCTAATTTTTATTGTTCATTTAAAGACCACAGGAAAACAGCCTTCTTACACCTCAAACCACAATGGTTCCCTGACTCTGTGGTTTGCTTTGTCAGAGCAGTGGGGAAGGAGCCATGGAAAGGAAGTCAGATGACCAATTCTTGGCTGTGCCCCAGAGTGACTTGGGGAAGTGCTTCCCCCCTCCCTAGGCTCAGGTTCCTCACCCAATAGTCAGGCAGCACTGGGTTCTGGTGACTCTTTCCAGCCCTGAAGCCCTAGGCTATGCTAACATTAAAGCCACTTGAATCTCAACTGTCGCGGTCCAGGTCTTGGCGAACCCAAGTACCGCTGAGCTTTTATGGTTGGGACTCAACTCCGCTGGTGGCTAGTCACGTAGAGCAGTGGCGGCGTCTGAACCCCACCACCAGGAGAGTGGATGGAGAGCCATTGTCCCTGCCTCCAAGGTGCCCACAGTCTAGGTGGGCTCTCTCCCCACCTAGGGGATGGGGCACAGGGAGAGGCTTCCCCTGTGATATTTGGGCTGCGTCTTGATGGTTGAGTAGGACGTTGCCAAGCAGATGAATAGGGCAGCCCAGGAAGTGGGAAGAGCATAAGCAAAGGCACTGGAACAGAGGAGTGCATGGTGCATTCTGGGAGGAGCTATATCGTAGCTAGGTAGCTGGGAAGGAGGCTGGAGAGAGTCAGGGACTGAATGATAACCAGTGAAAAATGCTTGAAATTTTGAAAGTAACCTGTCCCTTAAGATCAGCTTGATTTGTTTGGAAATTTTCTCTACTGGGGGACTGACTGGCTTCTCTGAGGTAACACTACACAATTCTGCATTCTGCACAGCTGGGTCTGGTTTTCCACAGCATGCAACACTCAGACGAGTAAGTTCTGTTCGGTACGGAACCCACGCCTCAGTCACCCAGGCCGTATGCTGGATTGTGCAAGTCCTGCTGTGTCGTGCCGACAAGGGGGTACTGTGGCCCAGGAGGCAGGACTCCTGGGCCAGTGTCTTTGTCTGCAGTGGTACCTGGCCACACACACCCCAGGGCACATCCCTTTGGCACCCTGGGCCTCAGTTTCCCTGTCTGTAAAATGAGGGCTTGTGCTGGAAGGATGATCACAGCGCATCCTCCTGGACCCAGCATCCTGGCTGTGAGATAGGGAAGCCCATTCAGTGTTATGAACAGATTAATGATCAACAGGCACTGAGAGGGGAACTTGACTCCAATAACGCAACTCCAATTGATTTTCGTGGCTGTCAGTAAGACACCACCTACTCGAAGGACAAGGAAACCAGGGTGGCCCAAGAGGTGACTTAAGTACAGTACGGAATTTGGGGTCTTTGAGGACTGGCTCTGGAGGGCTTGAGTCTCCCACAAGATGCGAGACCTCTGGTCCCGTGGGTTGCCGTGACTTGTATTGATTTCTGTATTGCACCGGCTTTCTTTCTTTTTTTTTTTTTTTTTAACGTTTATTTATTTTTGAGACAGAGAGAGACAGAGCATGAACGGGGGAGGGTCAGAGAGAGAGGGAGACACAGAAACTGAAACAGGCTCCAGGCTCTGAGCTGTCAGCACAGAGCCCGACACGGGACTCGAACCTACGAACCATGAGATCATGACCTGAGCCGAAGTCGGACACTTAACCGACTGAGCCACCCCAAGCACCCCTAAAGTTCTGAAAACTATAAAAGGGTATAAGAGGATGAATCACTGAATTCTATTCCTGAAATCATTATTGCATTATATGTTAACTAACTTGGATGTAAATTTAAAAAAAGGGGTGGGGGGAGGGCATAGAGTGAAAAGTCCTCCTTTCTCCTTCCCACCCCTGTCCTAACAAGCCTTCAGGCTTAGAGGGCAGAGGCCCATCTCCAGGAATCTCTGGAAACCCTAGTTTCCCTTCCCAGAGGCCACCACCGGTGCCTGTTTCTTGGATCTTCATTAAGAAATAGTCTATGATCATATCATGCTGTATAAGCACACTAGTGCTCTGTATATTTTATTGTAAATACATATCACAGTTTTCTGAACTTTTTTTTTATTTTTTTTTAACGTTTATTTATTTTTGAGACAGAGAGAGACAGAGCATGAATGGGGGAGGGGCAGAGAGAGAGAGGGGGACACAGAATCGGAAAAAGGCTCCAGGCTCCAGGCTCTGAGCCATTAGCCCAGAGCCCGACACGGGGCTGGAACCCATGGACCGCGAGATCGTGACCTGAGCTGAAGTCGGACGCTTAACCGACTGAGCCACCCAGGCGCCCCAGTTTTCTGAACTTTTAATCACAGTGTCACATCTCAGATCATTTCCTGTCAATGTGTATGGTGCTGCCGCCATCTTGTTAACGTAGGACTCCACTGATGGGCGTATTGCAGGTTACTTAACTGGTCCCCATCGAGGGACATTGCAAGTCTCCTCCTCCTTGTTCTGTGTTACAAAGAACTAATATCCTCGGACCTAAGTCTTTGTACACACGGGCAAGGAGCTCTGTAGGCGTCATTCGTAGCTGTGAATCGTCCCATCATGTGGCCATCTTGTCTTAAGGTCACCTGGCCGGGCCCTATAGCTTTAATCGCCACCTTCCCCATGACATACGACTTCTGCTTTTCCAGGGTTTGTCCACAGCAGACCTGCACAAAACACTTTATTTTAAAAAAGCAGGCAGGGGACCAGATTTGATTCTTAGGCCGGATTTATTCAACTGCTGAGCACCTCTGTGCCCCAGGTCTCATAGTAGGCCTGAGGGAGGCCTGGCAGTGGCAATACAGCTCATTGGTGTGATGGGAGGGCAGGTACAGAGTAAACCTGGGAGTGTGTAAGAGGACTTTCTAACCTGGACGAGGGGCTGGCTAGGGGTGGCTTTCTGGGAGAAGTGACAGCGAAAGCCAAAACCCAGAGCCTTAGCCATGAGCCAGACACAGCGGGATTTGGGGGGTCTGAAAGAAGTATTTTGCTGCTCGAGGTGCGGTGTGCACGCAAGGGGCATCATGAATGTCCAGGGCTGGAGAGATAAGCCTCAGTCAGGGCACACGGGCCTGGAGCCGGCTGTGTGGAGGGACTGGCCTTCATCCCGGCAGCTCCGGGAGAGGGACTGCAGAGGTTGGCTTTCGGGTGACGAGGCACTACATACATGTCTGATGGAAGCAGAGCAGGGAGGCTGTCAGAAGCCAGGCGGATTGGGATGAAGTTGGTCATGGCACGTGGAACAGGCCAAGGCAAGCAACTCAGGGCTGAAACCTAGGACAGGACAGTGCAACTAAACATTTTCATGACTTTCGTGAATCTTACACCCTATATACGGGCTCCTACTCATTCCTCAAGGCCTAGCCCAAAAGTCCCTTCATCTTGGGAGCCTCTCATGGGGCAGAGTTACAGGCTCTTCCTCCAGATTATCTTAACATCATACCGGGGACACTTGTCACATCAGTGTCCCATTGAGGCCTCAGATGACAGGCACAGAGTAAGCACTAATAAAATGCTTGCTACATTAAATTAAACGGCAAGGAGAATCTGCCAGGGTAGATGTGGTCCATGAGCCACACTTTACCGTTGAGAAACTGCAACTCGGAGAGCTAAGCAATTTGCCCAAACGGAATATGTAAGAAATCTGCCCCGTCTAGTCATTTTAGCAGAAAAATTGGCTCTCTCTGCCTCTCCAGGCTGGAACTTTTTCGCTCGCCTCCCGATTCCCTACATTATTAATCTGCGAGGCAGTTAACCCAGCAAAAGCAAGAGGCACACTTTGTAGGAAGATAAAACAGAACAAGAGAATTAAGAGGCATTTGGTTTCCAGGGACTCCATCCTCTGGTATTCCAAATACTGAAGGGGAAATTCAACCCCCTTCTTCTAAATCCCGGCTGGAACCATGTCGCCAAGACCATCCTGGCAGGCGGCTAAGGCCGTGGGTCTGGACAAGTGCCTGGAATTCTTGGAGAATCCAGGTCGTGAGGCTGTCGGAGCCCGTGTCTGGAGTGCTCCAGCAGCTGGGCTGGGGGAATTCTCTTGGCTCCATTTATTGCAGCCTATTTTTAGAGGGCCGTTCAAGCTGGGGTGGGAGTTTTCCACCACCCCCAACTGGACTATTTCAACCCTATCCCCTCCTAACTGCCTCCTCTCCCAGCCAGGCCGCTGGATGTGGTAGCAGTTTCTGAGCAGCGTGTCTCAGCAGTCTTCTCCTTCCAGAACCCTTGCGTGTAGGTCCTTTGGTCCATCTTCCTGATTCCGACCATCTTGGTGGGTCGGAGGTGATAGCTCATTGTGGTTTTGATTTGCATTTCCCTGATGATTGGTGATGTTCGACCTCTTTTCATGTGTCTTGGCCCTTCATATTATCTTCTCTGAAGAAATGCCTATTCAGATCCTTCGCCCATTTTTTTAACTGGGTGATTTACCTTTTTATTGTTGAGTTGCAAGAGTTCTTTATGTGGCATGGATACTATACCCTTATCAGATATGTGATTCACAAATATTTTCTCCCATTCTGAGTCTTTATTTATTTTCAGTGTGCCAGAGACAACAACAGAAGTGAAGAGAAGATATGTGGAGATGGGCAGTGAGGGGCACTGGATTCCCGCTCAGCTTGTTGCCTGGGAACCCTGGTACACTAAACTGCATCTAGGGGTGGCCTTTTCTTGTGCTGCAAGCTGGGCCAGCCCAGCCCTCTTCCTTCACTGTCCCCCACCCCACCCCACCCCACTTTCCCCATATGGGAACAACACTCATCATTAGGCTTTTTGCACCACCCCCTCCAAATGAAAGCTTCAAAAAGGCACAAGATGATGTCCCTGCATTAGTGGCTTCCTATAGCTTCCTGACTCCCGCAGAACTGCCAGCTGCCTAGCCCTCCAGGAAGTGGATTTGCAGGTGGGGCAGGTGGGGTCTTGTTTATATCTGTGGCTGCTTGATTGTCTCCCAGCCATATTTGGGCATTCCACAAGTGTGGGTAGTGGGTGCTATGCCTGCCTTTGTGAAGCCCAAAGACAGATAATAAACATGTAAGTATGCAAATTGAGCATAGCAAGCCATGACTGCTTACCGTAGGGAGAGCTGAGCAGCTCTGGAAGAGGAAGTGAGGGAAAGCCTCTTAGAATTAACCCAGTTAAGTGTAAGCCTCAGTTTCCTTTAACGGAAAATGGGGCCACTAATAGCTCTACCTCTATAAGTGTCTTGAAAACCAAATATAGGTAACGAGCTCTAATAGCGAATTAGGATGACTGTGAAGCCTGCCAAGGGCGGGATTGGGGGGGGGGGGATTGAAAGTTGTCTCTGGGTGAGGGAAGAGTAGGAGGTTGGGTAGGCTTAGGGAAAAAGCAGCTGCTTTCATTAGATTCTCACCAAAAAGTCCCCAAATGGGTGTCCCCAGCCTCAGGATGGAACCCACTTTTTTCTCTGGGACAGGAGCATCAGAGCCCACAAACCACACCTTTCCGGGCAGCAAAGGCCTCATTTTATAAACCGAGGCCAAAGCCGGGATTGGCAGACATTGGCGCTGTCAGCAGAGTAGGCTACAGCCGGTTGGTGTGGGTTTTGTATTTGCTGTGCTTACACGTTGGGGAGGAAGATATGTATGTGTGGGGACTCTGTTTTGGAGGGAGCGCACCGCCCTCCCGCAAAAGGTACAGGGGCTGCTGTCGCCCCAGAAAACTTCGCCCCGGCTCTCCTCCGGACTTGGCTCTGCTCGCCCCGCCCCCGTGCGCAGCCCCGCCCCGTCCTGCCCCGCCCCTTGCGTGCAGCCCCGCCCCCGCGCTTCCCCACGAGGCTCCGCGCGGCCCCGCCCCCCCGGCGCAGTCCGGCCTCCGGCCCCGCCCCTGGCCCCGCCCCCTCACGGGCCACATTCCTCCGGCCGGGCCTCGCTCTGCGCCAGGCGGGCGGGTGGCGGCGGTGGTGGTGTGGTGGTGGAGGAGCGGGCTCGGCTGGTCTGGGGGCTCAGACTTGCGGCCGGGAGTAGCGGGAACCGGCGGGCACTGGACCGAGTGACCCGACGTGGTCGCGTGGTGGGTGGTCAGGTCTCCGGGTGGTCGGGTGTCCGCCCCGGGATCCGGCCGCCCCGGCGGGAGTCGGCAGTGCTCGGCGGGGCCTGGGTCCCGGGCGCCCGGCCCCGTCAGCTCCTGCCGCGGCCGCCATGTGGTGCCTGCACTGCAACTCGGAGCGGACCCAGTCCCTGCTGGAGCTGGAGCTTGACAGCGGGTAAGGGCCCCGGGCGGGGCCGAGGCCGGGGGTCGGGGCGGGTCGGGGCGGGTGGGGGGGTGAGCGCCCAGGCCTTGGGCGAGAGGGCTTTGGGGAGGAGCTGCGCGGACCTAGGCCGGCGGGGCGGGGTGGGGATGCCAGCGGCACCCAGCCATCGCACAGTTGGCGTGCGGTATGTTGTGGGTTCGTGAGAGAGCCGGGTGCACTGTTGCCTGCGTTGGTTTGGTAGAGTCTGTCGGGACTGTAAGTGCGAGCGTGTGCCGGAGAGGCTGCGGGGATGGGTGTGCCGGCGTGCGTGAGACCGTCAGGATGTGTGTGGGGAGTGCCTGTGTGTGAGAGAGGGAGGAGGGCTGACAGGGTGGAGGGAGGCTGAGTGGTGTGGGCGCACCCGGACCTGGGACCTGAGTTTGTGCGTGTGAGAAGAAGAGATGGTGTCAGGACGGGGGGGGGGGGGGGGGGGGCTTGGGGGGGGGTGCACTCCCTGGCGAGTGACTGTTGGGATGGGAGCTTGTGTGGGGGTGAGCTTCCGTGGGAGAAACTGATGGGAGTGGGTATCGGTGCCAGCTGAGAGCGAGCGGACTGGAGTTTGTGAGTCGGAGTGTGGCCCGCGGGCATCGTTGCGGGCGGGCGGAGGCTGCCAGGGAGTCTCCCCGTGGGCCTAGTTCCGCGAGACCCTGGGCCTGTGTCCAGGGTCACGCGTGCGCCGTCAGGGAGACCCTGGGCAAGCGCGTGTGAGGCTGTGCGCAGGTGCTCCAGGTGTGCTCCCGGCCGGGCCACCCAGGAGTGCGTCGGGGAACCTGAGATCTGTGTGGCTGCCGCTGTTGTGTTGAGTGCGGCAGTGAGGGGTCTGCCGGTGGGATGGCGTGTGCGTGTTTATGTGCGCCTGGTGTGCTCAGGGATGGAGTCTTTGTGGGGTCGGGGGAATAAACGTGTATCCCAGAGAGCAACCCTTTTCTGCTTTGGGGCTGTGGGTGGCTGCCTGAGTGTCCAAGGCCCGCATTTATGGAGAGAGGGAGAGAGAGAGAGTGTGTATGTGCTGAGAATATCGATTTCCTTGCTCCGCTCGCCAGCACAGCTGCCCCCGAGCTGTCTGCAGGCCCCTCGGAGGAGCCAGGCGGTGGGGCGGAGAGGATTTGTTGACAAGCTGACTGGGCTTGCGTCGGGCCCCCTGGGGGCTGCGGGGGCAAGCCCACCTGCAGCCGTTTGATCTCTGAGTTCAAAAATTCTTCAGTGTGTGTCTGGCAGTTGCACTGAGAACATGCGTGTGTTCCCCTCTGCCCCCTCCTCACCCCAGGAGCCTGGGACGCTGGGCCCTGAAGGCTCCATGGGTGGTTGTGGGGGTGCGGTTCCCAAGAACCCGTTGCTTCTTGTGTCTGGGGTGGGGGCTGGGCAAGCTGCAGCTGCAGGGCCAGCTGTCTAGAATTGGTGGCATCAGTCCGAGAATGGGGGTCACGATATTCATATCCCACACGTGCCGCTGCCTTACGCAGCTGTCCCACCCGGTATTGCATTTGCATTCTTGTCCTTGTGGCTCCGGCACCCCCCACATCGCCGGAGAGCAAACTGAGGTTGAGTGTGTTCGTTCTCATCAGCACCCCCGGCTCTGCGGTTTATTGAGTACCTTCCGTGAGCATTCCCTGTCGAGGCACCAGAGACACAGCAGGGAGCAAAACTCAGTGTTTGTCCTCCTGGCACCAGTAGACTGGCGGGGACACAGTCGGCATGCTCTGCAGGCTACACCTCTTCCTCCACTCCCAGCTGAGAGAGGGTTTCCCTGGTGCCCCTCCGTTAGGACCTCTCCAGTGTCACCTTTCCAGTTGGGATGCCTGTGGCCACCACTCGTGTACATTTCTCAGTCCTGCATCCCTTCTTATTGGAAGTCCTTCTTTGTATCCAATCTAAATCTTCTAGCTGCAGGGAATCCTGCTTTGGTCCTTTTGTCGTCAGGGGTGGTGATGAACCCCTGCTCCCCCAGTCTCAGAACACGGACCAGGTGTCCTGGAGATTGAGAAGCTCTGCTCCAACACGGCCCGAAGTTCACCCTTCGGCCTCAGAGCAGGTGGATCACTGCTGTGGAGTGCCTGGTATGTGGTTCTGAAGGAAGTGGGTGGGGTGGGAGAAACAAATCAGGCCAGCTCCTGGCCTGTGGAGGCTTAGCCAGCCGCTGCTTGGGCTGGCCGGCTTGCCCCCCCCCCCCCCACCCAGAGTCCCTCCAGCTGGCCATTCCAGATAAACCCTCTCTAAACCCAGAAAGGAGCCAGCATGCTCCAGAGACCTCAGGAGACCCCCAGTCTGTAACAGCTCCAAGACAGCCCTTCTAAGCACAGCCATGCCACCCTAACAGCCCATGGCACCTCACATGGCAGCACCATGATGGTTTGCTATTTGAGACTTGCAGCAGCCCAGGCTGCCCTTTCTAAATGGGCTGTTACCCTCCCCTTCTAAATGGGATGTTAATATAGGGAACCCAGCGACTTGACCAGAATATGACAAGGGTGTCCTGGAGTCGAACCCAGATGTTCTGATGGAGGGCCTCTGGAGGGCCCCTGCCAGCCCCTGCCAGGATTTTCAGGCTTTTGCTCAAGGAAGCCGGACTATGAACTAGCTGTGCTAATATTTACACAGCTCCAGTTCAAAAACATGGACAGGACTGACAGCTGCACGGTCAGACAGTGTGATGACTGGGCAAATAGGTGTTTCTGGAAGGGACTGAACAGGGCTCCCCGGGCTCCAGGAGCTCAGGATGTATATGTGTGTGCGTGTGTGCGTGTGTGCGGGTGCTATCTGACCAGATTCTGTGGAACGAGGTATCTTGGTTTGCCAGGAGAATCTGTGAGTCCAGAGCAGCTCAGGGCATCAGCAGAGGAGGGCTCGGGGAGGCAGACGGACTTTGTTTGAAATCCCAGCTCAGCTTTGTGACGCTACGCAGGTTGCCACATCCCTCTGAGCCTCAGTGGCCCCCTCCGTGGAAGGGGATGATACCCCGCTTCACAGAGATGCTTGAGGATGCATCCGACAGCCCTGGCAGTGCTAGTCGGCCCCACGTCTCCAGCTCCAACCGTGATTGTCCAAGTCAGCACTCTGCTCTTCCCACCGCCAGTGACCTGTGGGATTCTCTTCCTTCCCCTTTTGTAAATTTCCTCTGAATTGTGATGACGTGTGGAATATCCGCCCAGTGGGCTTGCACCAGGCCAGGAGCCCCAGGGGAGAGCTCCGCAGAGGTGGCCTGGGCCTCCCAGGCCCAGAAACGTGTGTGTGTTTGTGTGGTGGGGGAGGATGCTCAAAGGCCGTTGAATGTGATTTATCATTCGTCCTCAGAATCGAAGCATAATGAGTTTAAAGGCCATTAAGGCTCTTGAAGAATTAATTGGTGCAGCCTTGGAGAATCTGGCCATTCACTGTGCCTGAGCTGCTGCTGAGAGGCAATGGATGGTGATTATGGTGGAAAACATGGTGCGGTGCCACCTGGACCTGCCACTCCTCTGGCTGCTGTAGCTGTACCCCTAGATGGGCAAGTGCCCCTTTAAGCCCTGGGCCTGTGCGTCCTGATGCCTGTGGCCAAGTGGTAGGCACAGCCGGGTGTCTGTGAGTGAATGCACCTGCATGCTCTCCTGCGCTGGGGGGTGCTTTGTTCTCAGGAGGTGATTAAGACCCACTGTTGCACTTTCCTGTGTTCCTTTATTCACTCACCAGCTACTGAGCCCCTGCTTTGTGCCAGGCCCTGGGCTAGATGTAAAGGAACCAGGATTAATCATTTGAAACCATGTGTCACAGAACACAGGCCTCGGGGTGGCACAAAACCAACTCTGCCTCTTCCCAGCTGTGTGGCTACGGTGATGTTGCCTCCCCTGTCTGAGCCTTGATTTTCCCATCCATGAAATGGGGCTCCCCAGAGGGGATATGAAGCTTGGCCAGGTGACTTATACCTATTAGATGCCCCCAAGTGACAGCTGTCAACATCAGCATCATCACTGCTGCTTCTCTTTGGAGAGCTACTGAGTTAAAGTGGCTCCTCGCGGTTTTCTTTTTCGGTGGCTTCTGGAGCTGCATGGCTTTTTGTGCAACCCCCGTCCTTGAGGGTAAGGCATGGTCCTAGCTGCTCTGATTTTAATGTCCTTTTATGCTTTATTTGAACGTAGCCATGGCTTCCCTGCTTCTTGATGGAGAGGGTCATTCTTTCCGTTTTCTTTCCTTGGTTTGCCGCTTTCCTAACATGGTGACAGTCTAATCTGAACTGAAGGCCCAGATGCAGAAGCATAGCAAGAGTCCCTCCTTGTTTGTCTGGACGGGGAAACTATGACCACATTTGTTTTTTCCTCTTTGCTCAAAGGTCAGTGTAGTAATAATAATAATAGCATTCCGTCCCCATTTGGGGAACAGTTGGGGAAAGGTTATGTGACTTGCCCAGGGTCACTGGCCGGCAGGTCTTAGAGCTGGGATTTGTACCCAGTCCGCCTGGCTTTGGGGTCTGTGTTCTTCATTAGCCAGCCCATGCCTCCTCTGGGATTATAAATAACCTTTAACAAAATATGTCACCGTCACAATGGAGTCTTTTGCATCTTTCCCAAGCCATGGAACAGGTGTGTCTAGTATCCCCTGGTGTCATCATTTCCAAAATGTTCCCAAATGTCCCAGCCTCAGGCTGGTTTGATGACAACCCTCTGGGCTCCCTTGGTGTCTCGCCAGACCCCTCAGACCCCAAGAGCTGCTCCCCCAGATGCTCCAACCGGAATCTGAGACCGAGCCCTTTGGTCCCGAGCACTTGTGCAGTCTGAAGGGAGCACACTTGCCCCAGGCCAGCCTCAGCACAGACCAGGCTCTTGGGGACAAAAGCCAGCTGTCCCCTGACTCTCTGCAGGACCAGAGCAAACACAACCAGCTTCTGCATGGTGAGGAAACCCAAGGCCAGGGCCTTTGACGTCATTAGGAGACACACATGCATGTGGGCTGCTGAACTCGCTCCCACGAGAGAGGAGAAGGACTGTTAATAAACTGGAAAGTTTGGAAGAATCCCCAGATAGGAGACAGCCTCCTCATTCAGGTTCCCCAAAATCACCTGTTGCCCAAGCCCAGTCCAGGTCTGTCCACCACCATGAATACTTTGTCCCCGGTGGCTGTTTTAAAAGATGGAAGCAACTGGTGTTTGCTTTTCCATTTTCTGGCAGGGAGGCTAGGTAGCACAAGAATTAAATGAGTCAGTACACGTGAAACACTTAAAACCGTGCCTTATCATATTATATACAGTAAGTGCTCAATAAATGTTAATTACAATCATTGTGGTTGTTACTATCCATCCTGATTCTTGCTAAGCTTGGAAGGTTCTCTCCCTCCAGAGGCCTGGGCAGAGCTGGCTCTAACTGGCTGTTGGCACTCAGCCTCCCTAGAAGCTCCGGCGCCTGTCACCTCTTCCCATCCCCTTTCTGGGCATCGGTTTCCCCTCTGCGAAGAGGGGTGGGCTTAGTGACTCTTGTGGTCATTCGCTGAGGAAGGACGTTTGACCCAGTGTTAGGGGAGCAGATTCTGTGGCCAGCCCGCCCATAACCCTAACCCCAGCTCTGCTCCGCACACTCTCTGTGATCTCAGGCATGGTCCTCAGGCTTCCTGTGCCTTGGTTTCCCCATTTGTAAAACGTAGGTGACAGTAGGAACCAAGGGAGTTTCTGTGAGGATTAAACAAACTAATCCACGCGAAGTGCTTAAATGCCACACAGTTAACACCCGAGAGGTGCTAGCTTTTAGCTGTGACATCAGGGCCTCCAGGTCCAACTGTGCTGAAATTGGACCGTGGTACTCATTCAGGGGAGATGTGTTGTTAGACAGGAATGCATCTCCTCTCCTTTTGGCCACAGACAAAGCCAGGGGTAAGAGTGAGAAGGAAGAAGAGGGGTGCGAGTTGAGGGGAGCCACGCGAGGGTCATGGTGCTGCTCACGAGAGAAACAGTCGCAGCCTTGGTGACAGGCGACAAAAGCCCATAGGCTTGTGCATGTGCTTGTAGCCTGCTAAGAGAGGACAGTCCAAAGCATTTTGGGAATCGCTTTTCCTATGGGTTGGAAAAATTGCAAAATAAGGTGGCTTGGCTCTCAGCTAGAGTGAAGGTTTCTTAGACAGGACAGGGAAATGGTCTGCACCATGGGTGATGGAGAGGCCCCCTGGGGACACTTCAGGAGTGGGGACATTGAGGCTGATGCCTCAGCCCCGTGCCCCTGAGGTGGGGCATGGTGGCCTCCGGAGTTCTCGGCCAGATGCCTGTGCTGAGATCTGGTGCTTAGGGCAAGTGTGGCATCTGGTCTACCTGGGGTTGCTCCTGGTGCCGAATGCGGCTAAGAGCTCCAGAGCCTGGCCTTGGGTCCTTCACTGTGCTGTCCTGCCCTCCCCAGCCTGGTCCAGCCGCCAGGCAGTGAGGCAGCTGGCCGCAGCGGGAAGAAGGTGACATTTGGGCTGGAGAAAGTTGACATGAGTCCCAATTCTGCTCCTCTGTGAATGAATGGCCAGGGCAAGGTGGCCACCTCTGTGAGTGGGGATCGTGCGAGGTGGTCGTGGGTGGCATATACTACTACAGTGCCTAGAACCTGCTGGTATGAAAGGGAAAGGGTTCAGCTGGCTTTGAGCAAAGCCACAACTGTTTTTGGTGGGTCTGGAGTTGGCAGAGGTTTGAGACCGGAGCCCGAACAGGCCACAGAATAGAAATGATAGTATCTGACATTTGGGTGGCCTTTGAATTTTACACACTTACCTTATTTGAACCTCCCCGGACCCTTAGGATGTAGCTGGTGGCTTCCCACTTTACGGATAAGCAAACCAAGACAAAAATGAAAATAATGCCCAAGCTTTGCAGAAGGTCATTTGGTATTCTGGTTAATGTATCTTTCCTGCTCCCTGACATCACTAGGTGGGGGGAGTCTGGACCTTAGAATGGTGGGCAGAGGAGAGGGAGGGCACCGGCAGGACCCCACTGGGCCCTGGCACTCAGATGGGCACAGAGGTGCACTGTCATTTTGCAGAGTTGACAGAGGACCCTTGGAAGCCCTGGCAAGTGGCCTTGAACCCCAGCAGCAGTGTTTGCCGGCCCCAGGAGGTCATCTGGGTGTAAGAACTGTCTTCCACATTCCCTGGGATGACTCTCCACGGAGATGACAAGAAAGGGGGGGCTAGAACGGTGCCAGACTCGTAGTAGGTGTTCACTAAATGCCAGTCGTTCCTACGGTTCTTATTAATTGGTATCGACCACAGTTGTTATTCCTGCCGTGATTTCCCCGTACAGGCCCTGGACTGGACCCCGAAGTGCAATTAGTCCCGTGCGGGGGTGGGGGGGGGCGGTTGGAAAGGAAGTGTTTGGGGAAGCAGCTCTTTCCTCTGCTGTTACCAGAGGAGGAAGGAGGGGGGGAGGTGCAGCCATGCAAACTCCTGTCTGTTTCTTCGGGGCCGCTGACTTTTCTAAGAGCCATAACTTAAACGGGCAGGAACTGGGATTTTGTTTTTGTTTTCCTACTTAGTAAAAATTGGCGAAATGGCCTGGGGAAGGCCTTGATGTGGATAGCAGATTCTTAGCACTATTTTGAACTTTTCCTTATGGAATATTTTAAACATAAACAGAACTAGAGAGAATGGTACGATGACCCCTACGGACAATTGTATTTCATTGCCCCCAGATTATTTCAAAGCACATCCCAGACGTTTTGATGGTTTTAGTCAAGGACCTGTCGTGTGGAGGCAGAGATGTCTAGTTTGTTGGGGTGGGTTCCCAGGACAAAGTGTAGAGTTCCCTAAACGGCCCTTGGCCGCGTTGACCCAACTGGGGAAGCTGGAGGCCGGGCCAGTTTCCCAGCCTTGAAGACCAAGCGATGCCTGCCCCATTCAGAGAAGTCTGTGTCAAAGGCGCTGTGTCTACAGGTGGCTGGGGAGGCCAGGCTCGTGCGTCCCCATCAGGCGAGGACTTTCCTGGGCTCGCATCAGGTCAGGAGTGCCCAAGGCTCTTGCTGTCATGCCTCGGCTCCCCAGGCAGGAGTGGGACTCTGCTGAGTGGCTCCACAGGCCCTGCCTGCTGCCCTCCTTGCCCCTTGCCTGCTGGCAGAGTTGGGCAGTGGCACCTGCCTTGGCCCCGAGACAGGTTGGCCCCTCACCTTGCTTGGCCTCTGGACACTCTGAGCGCTCTTCCCTGGCCTAAGCAACCAGGCTTTCCCGGCTTCCTCCCACCACACTGTGTCAGTCCCGGGCTTCCCTAGGCCTCTGCCAGGTCCCCTTCTCTTCTCACCACGTGGTCTCTTCCACCCTGCTGCTTCTAATGGTGCTGCTTTTGGAGCCTGGCACATAACAGGTGCTTGGCAAATTTTAGTTGCAATTCCTGTATTAGTTTCAATAATATTCTGATATATTTTTAGGAACATATACTACCCCTTGCACCTTACAGTGCTTGGCACCCAGTGGGCCCTCAACCCAGTTTAGTTAAAAAAACAAACCGTGGGCCTGAGTCCCACCCCCGTTCTGCTCTGAGCAGTGGCCATGCCCTGTCAGCTCACCCCTCGCTCTCCTCAGGTGCACGTGCTGGGGGTGGGTCACACGGTCCAGCGCCTACTTATGAACAAAGGGTGTGCTTAAGGCTTCTTCCCGTTGTTGCACACTCACAGCCTTAGAGTCCCTCCCTTAGTCCCCATGGCCCCCGTGCACCGTGGGGAGTAATAATCCTGTATCGTGATAATAACAGCAGCTACCCTGAGCACTCTAGGTGACATGCCCCAGGCTGAGGATTTGTGTCTGCATTATCATTTGCCTGTGAGATAGACAGTACCCACATTTTATGGCCGACAGATGGAGGCACAGAGAAGCCAAGTCACTTACCCTAGGCCACACAGCCCCTTTCTGCCAGGTGCCAGACAGGCAGTCTACAGGGAAGGGCCGTGTGCCAAAGCTGCAGATTCAGGAGGTTGAGGGGTTGGTGCTCCCTACCCTGAGCCTCCATCTTCCCCCAGACGTGGGCAGATGGGGGGCGGCGGGTGAGGGGGAGGCTTTCCCAGGAGAGGGAAGACCGTGCAGAAGGTGGGGGGCGTGAAGTGCTTGGCCCGGTGCCTCAGTCACCTGCATGGGGGTTGTGTGGGCTGTGCTAAGTCACATCGCCCCACTGCACGTCAGTTTCTCCATCCATGAAATGGGGAGATGACGCTGCATCCGTCTCCAGTAGTGGTGGTCCGCACCACCAAGAATGAAGCCTCCCGTAAACTGTGGACTTGGGGTGAAAACCTCATGTCAGTGTAGGCCCATGGATTAGCAAATGCAGCACAGAGAGGGCTGGGGAGGTGAGAGCAGGGGAGGTTATGCGTGGGGTGGGGGGTGACGGAGAATATGGGATATCTCTACTTTCTGCTCAGTGTTTCTGGGAACCTAAAACTGCTTTAAAAAATGAAAATCTGTTTTAAAACATTGTGACAGGACGCTACGAGTTATTTCTGTGCGAGCATCTGTTGTTGTCAGTGTAGTATTTTTCGCGCCGTCGTCCGTTCATTTATTTACTCATTCGCGCATTTTATACGTGGGTTTTCATCACCGCGGACCCAGACACATGAAATGCGCCGCCTCCTGGGGTCAGCTCACAGCTGGGCAGAGCAGTCCCGTGGGCTCTCGTGGGCTCTGCTCCCTCCGTGGTGGCACATCCAGGGCCAGGCCGGGAGTCACAGCACCGCAGAGCTGCAGCCTGGGAGTGAGGTGGGGTCAGCGGGAGGGGCAGCAGGCTGGGAGGTGGGTTGGGAGCCTGTGGGAGGGCAGAGGAAGTACCCCATTGAGACGCCTGGACCATGACAAAGATTTTATGCCCGAAAAGACTTGAGCGATTTGCATTTTAGAAAGTG